>NW_026857337.1:0-45729 GCF_026571515.1 Ruditapes philippinarum
AAAAAAAAAAATAATTTTGGTTTAAACATAAAATTTATTTAAGCTCTTGAAACTTATAGTAGAATCACTTTTGAGTCGCTTCCTGGTAACCAACCCAGTACTGGTGTCGTATAAAGAAACCTGGTCGTGACCCGAGTACGGCTCGAACCCATGATCTCTGGGTTGAGAGGCAGACACCTTAACCACTAGGCCACCGCTCCCCTTTGATAAATAATCAATTATCGATACAAATATTAATTGTCATTAGACTGACAATTAACCGTTCCTATATTGGTCTACACAAAACATTGAAAGTATCAACACAGAATTGAGTTTAGTCCATTAATTTCAAACAATCATAAACAAATATAATGATACCTTTTATCTTTTCTTTTTTGCGTAAAAGTACACAAGCACAGCAAACACCAATTAGAAAACCTAGCCCTAACACAGCAGTGCCGTCCAAAATAATAATTGGTAGCCCTAAATCGCCATATCCTGAAATGATTGAATAATCTCTGTTCAAAATAATGTATGCATTAGGTTGTAAACAGACGTAATAGTATTACATATTGTATGTGTTATATTGCTTTAATAACACTTTTAATGGTATTTCTGTTTATATCAAAAGTCTAAGTGGGTTGAATTAGATAAGATTTTGTCCTTTTTAAACCTTATCTTGCTAGAACCGACAGTAAACCAGTATTATAGCTAGATCATCATGTTTATCTGCGCACACTGATCAGACCCTTTATTGTTGGTTGGTCATTTGTTTTTATTTTACATTGAAATTCCTTGAAATTCTGTTACATTTACAAAGCTAGCCAAAACATTCACTCGCATTCAGTAGGTTTGTGGTTAATACATGACTTATAATTAGAGGAAGTTAAGCTACTTTCTGACAAAGTCATGTTCAGGTTTTGATTCTCAAACTTTCAGGTTATACAAAGGTTGTGTGACACTTAATTTTTTAGACCTGATTTGAAAAGTGTATTAATAAACAGAATCTTGACATTATCTCATATATGTATTTTAAGTCTCTATATTTATGGTGGTTTACTTAGTATCACTTGCCCTTCGAATTTGGACATGGGCTTGGATACCTATCATACTAGCTTACTTAAGTTCTGTAATTCTATATGGAGACCAGCTCAAAATGGTCGTATAACACAATTATAGTATAATATAGTATGATATAATATAACATAATATAATATAATATAATATAATATAATATGATATGATATGATATGATATGATATGATATGATATGATATGATATGATATGATATGATATGATATGATATGATATGATATGATATGATATGATATGATAAATGGTATGGTATGGTATATGATATGGTATGGTATGGTTTGGTATGGTATGATATGAAAGATATGATATGATTTGATATGATATGATATAGATATAATATAATATAATATATATAATATAATATAATATAATTATATAATATATATAATATAATATAATATAATATAATATAACATAATATTATATAATGTTATTCTAATGCCGCTTTGATTTTTTTAAAAACAATGAACATATTGGCATTTAAATTTTGCTTATCCCTTCCTTGAAATCATAAATGGAAGATCTTCTTCAATCACTGCCCAACTGTGATTATTAATTTCTTTAAAGCGGAGATTTAACATTTTAAAATTGAAATTCATTACGTGACCTGTTCAAAATGATTTTTCACAGAACAGAACGTTAAGGATAATCAGTTGTCTAATTGAACACTTTCGATACTTTAAATTATAACAAATTGACCAAATGTGTCACATTACAATTGCCACAATACATACACATATATGTACTAAAATAGGACACTGCAGTGTTGGATAATCATTTGTACAATTTACCTTTATCATCGGAATCAGTTTGCGCCAGGAATGCATCTGAAAAATAATTTTGAATTTATATATTTTGCCAATAAAACAATGGAATAATTGGCTACAACCTTTAATTATGTCATACTTCAAACTATTTAAATTAAATATAGTATAACATTGTAATTTGCGGATGATGAAATAGATTGGTCTACGATGGGCACTGTTTTCAAAAGTAAATAGAACATTGACAAAAACATTACAAATGAATCAGTTGCATAATCTTATGAAATATTTCCTGAAAGAAAACCCAATGTTGAATAAGTTTTAAGTCATTTAGTATGAATAATTATAAGATGGATAATAATGTTTTGTTCCAGGCGATATAAGAATTTTTCGTATTGTATCAGGTATGATCTCACATCCTCTAACACCATCCACAGTTTTCTTTCGTGGCTTTATTGTCACGAAATGAAACAAATTACTTCCAAAATAATTGTTTATGATAATGAAGACCTTCTATTATGAACCAGTTAACTAATAAAGTAAATCTATTTTAATAAACAACTTAATGATTAACGTTTTCCAGCTGATTAATTTGTTAACGTGTATCTTTCCCACAAGGACTTTTAATGAATGATATATAATTACAAATTTTAATATTTCGAATTGACATAAGCATTATTTAGGATGTGTTATTAATTCTAATGAACTTCGGCAAAATTCGGCACATTACGTTGCTTTACGGCATTCCGTACAATAGCGGGTATTAATATCCAATGATGTCAAATATCTATAAAATCAAATGTCGCCATTTTTAGTAAAGAATGAAAATGAAATTTAAAAAATAAAATAAATATTTAAAACAAAAGAGTGTGACAACTTACCTTCATTTGCTGTGAATACAATAAAGAAAAAGAGCAATTTAAAATTTAAATATGACATAGTTTTATTATATCTAAAACTTCCTCTTCATGTTGTTATGAAACCAGTTATCAAACTATATTTTTTCATGTACATAATGCTCAAAATATTATGATATCAAAGTAACATTTATTTAAATGTTATCATTTATTTAAACATGTACATATGAACTGATTAAGTTATTCATATTTGTTCAGTTGTCAATAAATGTGCATCAAGGTGCATGACAACCAATCTACGATAATATAATAATAAATATAATTTTCATGCTTAAAATCTGTATTTCGGCAAATGTATTTAAATCGTGTTTGATTACCCGATGGAATTGAATGTTCCGGAACATTCAGCTAGATAAGTCTTTTAATCGTTTGTTCAAAGAGTTCTTCAGATTAAAACACATGTAATTGCGAGTTTAAGCATGTTCGAGGGTAAAGTTGCCAATTTTTTATACGACTTTAAATCTGTTGACATTTACATATAGTATTTTAAAAAGCAATGATTTACAGCATGTACATTTTGTTAAAAAAGCCACTCTGGTCTAAACAATACTATTCAGACATATTTCTTTTACGGTAACTATAACTATAGGAAAAGCATGTGTTGAAGAAATTATACGTAAGCTGAAAATAGCTTGTCATAAAAATTCTGGCACTTTCCTATTTATTAAGATAAAGATAAAAACGTAAATTATAAGGCAAAATTACTATTATTTATATATCACAACGTTATTCAACTGCATCAAATTTATATATCAGTTAGGAAGGAAATGTAATTGAACAAAATCAGGTCAAATACATTAATAAAACTTTATTATTATATTATTAATAATACACATATATATGAATATCAATATCTGGTAAAAAGTGTTCCCTGTGAAGCATTTAAAACAACAACAGATCTCACGTGCTCTGACCCGATCAATCAGAAATAGAGAAAGGTATGGACATGAAGGAAACAGGATACGAAGTAAAAGACTGAGTATTTACAAAATATAGTTAGGTGAAAGGATTTACCGTTATTATATGTTTTGTAGATGACGATCCTTGTACAAGAACACCATTCTTTCTTGCTGTTAACGATGATATTGAGGTTTAACTTCAAAATGTAGTACTAAATTTTAATTGACAATAATGCAGTACTCTCCTTTTCATACAACACAAATTATTGCTTATATTTTTTCTTTGTTTTATCCTAAACATGTTTAAGAAATATATTAATACAATAAAATAAGATTGAGAAAAAATATATAAGCATTAATAAATTTATTCACAGTTTTTAAAACTCAATACGGAGAGATCTTACATGAGCAGGTTTATTTCGCCCTGTGGGTTCATTGATTAAAATAAGAAATACACGACAACATTTATGTTTTGATGAAGCCTGTTTAAGGAGATTTGGATGATTAGTGTGCAACTTATTACTTCCCTCATTCATACCGAGCCTGATTTTTCACTCACTTAAATGTGTGTTTCCATGGTTAAGAGGGATGAAATATTGTTCACTATTTGATAATCATTTTTTTCAATATAAATGTATGTGATATAATATTCCAACTACTGTGTTTGAAAAGGTATATCATGAACTTTGCTGACAATGTCACTTAAATTTTTGAAGGATGGATTATGTATGAAAATGACTTATAGTTTGAGATGAAACAAATATAAAGTCAAAGATCTCATTGATTTCAACTTCATGTCGTAATGAACCAAGCTTTTACAAGAATGTAAATTTAGCCGGTGCTAGGGGGCGTGGACGGTAACTTGCACTTTCCAGTACCGTCCATGAACAGGCTCAATCAAACCGAGCCTGCAACATTTTCAATTTTGCCGTGTTGGGCTGTCTTTAGGGATTCTGTATTTATCTATTTTACTAATCCTGAACCGTAAAATTGTCTATATTTTCTACAGACACTATCGTTGCTGTTGTAAAATTCTTATAAATTAATCTACATTTGTAAGACCTTGCATCATCACAACTAACTTTGTTATGTTCATTGACAGTGCAAGATATTTGCTAACACGTGTTATCGAACTCCATGATCCCCCAGCAACGTTATCTTTAGCACTTGCATTAGTTAGGTTTGTCCTAATTGCATTTGAGGTATTCTATTTCAATTATGGAGATTTTTTTCTGAAACAGTTTTGGATTTTATTTGTATTTGGATACTGTAAACATAGTCAACATCTTTCTATGATATATAACATATCATTGTCAACGTTCCTATACTACATTCAAAAACCTTGTCCTTGGATAATGTAAACTCTAATGCAGTTACTGAAGATATACAATGACCGTGTTTATCAAAATTGAAGCTGATTATAGCATATATGACATTACTGGCACATTGGTCTAGGATATTTGTTTTCTTTATAATTTATGTTATGTATCTACATAAGCACGAAATCATTTATTGCTATCAGAATATATTATTCGGGCATTTGATATTAATTTACATGCATTATGAATATTTCTGTAGAACTTTAATTATTTAGTTGATCATCAAAATGTACGTATACAAGCTGAAAGTTCAAGTCAGGAAATATTATCTTTACTTGGTCCATTTCCGAAAAGTTACTTGGTTGAGTTAATAAGACTAAGTTTTTTCCGAACCTTGCTCAACTTAAACTTAAAAAAAAAAGATATAGATATTCGACATTTTTGTGAATCACACTGTACGTTTTTTTATTAAAAAATTGAAATGTTAATTATGAAGAAGATTTAAATTGATTTAAAACCTACAGTTAATGAAGCCTACTGTAAGGAAAGATGCTGCTGAATAGCAACAATAATAATAAACGCAGCAGAACTTTTACTCTGCCCTGCGCCAAATTTATTATTTCCCTTCGTTAAACTTATAAGTTCAGTTCAACACATGTCAGTCTCAATATTGTTGTATTATGAATATTATTATTATTTTATTTTGTTTATATTACACAATAATGACGCGTTATATAAATTACTTGAAACTTGAATTCGGTAAATTCTGTTTTCATTCTCTGTGACTCAATATTCTACGTATTAAGGCAGTGAATTGGAAATAAATTAATTCCCCAGTTTCGTTTTAACTGTTTGCTATAGATAGCGATGTGAATCGCATGGTTTTCTCGGGAATAATGTCAGCGTGATCATTTAGCGCCAAGAATACCGACGATAATCATTGAAGAAAATTTATATTTAACTTATCTTAAAATATGAAATCGCGCCAAGATATTAAGATTTTTTTTCTCATATATGTTTGCATTGTTGATGTTGATATGTTAACATGGAAATAAAGCTGATTATTATTAACCTTCGACGTTACATTGGTACTTTATAAATGATTGTACTTTTCACTAATAAAAAAATTAAGCATTTTCAACTGTTTATGTTCGTTTAATTTATAAACATTTATTATTATTAGTATTGCAATACAAATGTGAACATGAACATTTACCTGACCTTATTACATAATAAAAACCCACGAAAAACACGGGAATTTCAAAAGAATACTTAGTACTTGAATTGTGCACCAATGAATTACAAAAGCGTAGCGAATAGTATCTTTGAGTGGCTTTGGAATGCTTTCTTTAAACTGATAAAGTACATAAATAATAGGTTTCTTGTAAATGATATTAATATTTTTTTTAGATCATTACCGATGTTTCTACAGAAAAAAACAAAAGAGCTTGTAGGTGAGATAGTTACCACACTCGGAATAGGTTTGCATAGTATTTACTGACCCGGGTTGCCTTTTAAATACCTTGATCGCTTCGCTCTCTTGGTCTTCAAATCGAACCCGGGTCTGTATTTTTATTTATATTATGCAGTACGGTTACTATTACTTGACAGAAGTTATAATAACAGCTCATGCAAAACAGTCAGATAAACAGATTGTGAGGGTATTAAGTGCTCTATCAAGCACACACTGTAAGTCATTTCATAACAACAAATTTATAAAAATGTTGTACATAATAGAATCAGATTAATTTCCGCCCTAGAATGAACTCGGCCCCAAGTCAGTTTTTTATGATTGTGGTTAAGTTTTATTTGTTTAACTGAAAAGAAGTATGTAGTATGTTTTCTTTGCCTACTTTTCCAGGTAAAAAGTTAAATGTGTTATATTAATGCATGTCTATGAAAATGATAAACTGCTCTGTTTAAAGTGGTTAAAATGTTTTGGGGACTTTTTACATTTTTTCAAATAAACGGCATAAAATATGATAGGGATAATATCTCTTGAACATATTAACACTATATTCAAAGCAAATAAGCTACCACAATATATTCTTATATACTAAGATATCTAGAAATCAGGATCTTTCCTAAGATTTTCAAAATAGTTGCTACGCTATAAATTTCACTTGTTGTTTACTGTTTTTGAAAAATACAATTGCATAAAATGATAAAACGAACACTGCGTTTAACATCTTTTTTGTTTAGATAATGTTATTCTTTTTATTTTTATTTTAATAAATAGAAGATACCGGTTAATATATAAGTTTATAACCTAGATAAAATACAATTGCACAGAATCATTTATGTATATATCGACACAAAATAAAATTATCCAAGGCAAGTAAAGAAACATTTATGCATCAATCAAACGTGGTTTCCGTTTCGTAAAGTTACAGTTTTAGGAGGAACCCCAAGCCAACAAGCATACCATTAATACTAAAGCATATAGCACTTCTGGAGTTGTTGCACCGTTGATCATTCCTGAAAAATACCAATAATGTTTAAAAATAAAATAAACTCAATATTGAAATGAAACCTCAATCATTGTAAAGGATGTATACGGTTATGATACAATATGTAAACACCTCAAAATAGTAAAGTATACCATTATCTTATTAGATATTTAATTTTATTTCCATGTAGTTGGAAAATTGAACTAATTCATTGTAAATCTATACGACATAAATAAATCTCAAAACTAAAGATGATGGTTTAGTTATTAAAAATACATTTCTAACAGTTGTGGTAATTATTTTAGCATTGGTCCTCCATAGCCGGAAATTAAACATTTTTTTCATGATAACATATTTTGAAGTATCATGTAATTTACAATTATTGATTAGTGTCCAATTAAATATGATTTTTAATTGTATGATTTAAACATAGATGTAACTCATTGGTCCAAACAGTAGTCAACAGAACAATAAATTAAATCATATTCACTGGGTGTAGTATCATATTCTATGGCTGGATTGTTGTTTTTTCCAAACCTAAAAAAAGAATGAGACTAATATACGAGTCTGGTTCTAATTTTAGAAGGGGGAAATCCAATTCAGCCAGTGAACATGATACTACATCAAGTGAATATTCTTTTATATGTAATCTATTGACTAATGTTTGGACCAATGAGATTTAAGCTATTTTTAGATCATACAGTTAGGGTCATTATAATTAACATATTTTCATCATACTTTACACTTTTTTTTCCAAATAGTCCAGGCAGTTAAACGGACTAAACTGGCAGATTTAGACTTAAACATGAAATTTCTATAAAAAATATAATGGTTGAATATAATAACTGATATTTACCTGTTGTAATGTTAAAATGTTGATATGATGTTGATGCAATCATCTTGGACGATGTCTGAGTTTCTAAAAAAAGTAGTATGACAATTAGATTAATATTTCAGAACGAAACAAGAATATCGATATAAGTGATACTATTTCAAATGTCTGTATAGTTGCAGTCGCTTAACGACCATCTCGTTGGTTATGTTCTTTTTATTTCTCAATTTTATTCTTTACAACTACGAATTGTATCTACTAGGCGAAGTTTATGGAAATTACAATTAAATACTCATTATCTTGGATGTATATCTATGTAACATTAACAATCAAATTGATATAATATACCTAACGACTTATGTTGAGGTCTATGAACAGATTTTCAGCCCCGAGTAAAGTTATAATGCTGTGGACGAGAATCCGAGTTCGATATAACTTTTAAAATGTAAGAAAAAACATTTAAGTCTTAATTTATTATATAGTATACGCTGGCTACAAAAGAGGATATGTTTATCTTTTGAAAGAATATAACGCAATTGCACTATCATGAGGTCTACACGTCCTTTAGTGGTCTCCGCAACTTATTTTGCGGACTCGCGACGCCAACGCAAATCAGCAAATAAGAACAGCAATTATCTTAAAGCCATCCGAAATAACGGTAATATTAATATTTGTCCGACGTTATTGACGGCACGTTCAACTTTATGACGATTTGTCCAAAATTAAATATTAAACATATTTTTTATTCAATTTGGCTGAAAACCAATTATGCCTCAGAAATGCTATCAATTTTATTTCTCTACAAATGTTATTGTTGAAACCTTCTTACAGTTCCAAAAATGACTCATTTGCCATTTGAATGAACTGTCTTTTGCTTCTTCTGCTCTGTTGACAATTAACAAGATTATAGTGAATTTATATTAAGAATGGAAGTCAAAATTCTTCTTTGTCTACATTTTGTCTTCACGACTCATTATTGAACATTCGGCGCTACTGTGTAGTTGTTCAGTATTTAATATTCTCTAAATCCATTGTCTAAACATTACAAAACACACGTTTGACCTTTCTAAAGAATTTAAGAAACTGAATTGGTCATAATGTGCTTTAAAAACACATATTTTTTCATATATTTGAACTTTTACTGTCAGTTATGGACTGTTTTGGAAGCGGTTTAAATTATAAATTTGCGCGCGAAGTTAGCACGATATAGTATTGACTTGCTTATTTAGCTACTTCGATTTTGTTTAATATACAGTAGTATGTATAAAACCGGTGGTCGTTGAAAGTGGAATGCACTTATTTTCATTACATTAATCTACTTATACAATATCTTTTCTTTGTGTATTAACCTTAAACCTGTGCATACATGTAACTATATAAGTCAAATTAGGATACTGGCATTGAAACAAGACTAGAGTTAAATATTAAGCATGCATTTAGATTAAGGTTGAAATACATGGAGTTTACGGAATCCTGCATTTTGCGCACTAGTAATCTTATTACCTGCTGCTAGTGTATTTGAACTTGTTGTCCCACCATCTGGCTTAGCTGTAATATAAAGTGTGGGAACAATTTAACAAATACATTTTTCTATGAATGCATAGCTTAACAAGGCTCTTGGGTTTCAGTTGTATTTCTCTGAACTGCATATAACCAAAATATGTTACTCTTTCATCACTTTCTTATATAAGTATTTGGAATGATTTGTTACAGATTATTTTAGCTATATCAATTTTTCTCCATTGATAGTTCTTCATTGATAGTTAAAAGTTACTGTCCCGTGCAAAACGCGCCTTCTATGGCATATGAAACTTTTGAATGACTACAGATGGAATTTGAAAACAACATAACCGAGAATATAGACAGTGTCCACCAAATAACTACAAATAAGATGGTTCAAGTTGAAATCATGTAAAGAACACATATTATGCCCGCATATGTCCGCGTTGAAGTAATTTATTTATGAATGAGCTTCAAATGACAATTTACTCATTTGATTTTTCCATATTAAACGGACAAGCATGATAATTTGAAGGTCAGACTATTTTCCCCCTTAACAAATCCTCTAACTCTTATTTGTAGTATAAAGTAATTGCATTTTATAGTCTTAGTTTCACGCACGTTCACCGACTTTGCAGCTATTACCATTGGCCATCGGGCTACTGGTATCTATCTATCAATCTCCCTTGGGAGTCTTTCAACGTCGCTTAGTGCAGCCGACACTTTGGCGCAACGGAATTATACCACCCTCGCTGGTACCCATTTACACCTGAGTGAAGTGAAGCAATCGCAGGTAAATTTTTTGCTCAAGGAAATTAGCAGTGCCCCTGGTGGGGTTCGAACATATGCATATGAGAAGACTGCTGCACCACGTTTTATCTTACATGACTTATAGTTTTGAGGTAATGCCTCTATTCTTGAGGATTTCTTTTTATCAATAAAATCATAAGTGACGAAACATGAAACAAACACAATTTAGAATTTTGCAGGGTGTCATGTCACATATTCAAAAAATGGAGCCGGACCCGGCTTTCATTAACATTCTAAAACTGAGACAAATCTTATTGTTTTACTAGTGACTGAGATCCGAACTCACCGGAGAAAAATCTCAACTTGGCTTTCACTAAATTTGTTTTCAACACGTTTTTCTCAACTGAGACTTTGTTTTTCCAAATATATAAGCGACTATCATTAAATGGGCATTGTTAATAATCGTATGATTAATCTATTCGCAAAGAGTTTATGTTTTAAGGTATGTAGTTTCTTTTTTTATGTTAGCTGACAAAATGGACATATTGGCGAAGCAAACAGAAATAGTTTTCTCTTTTTTCCGGCATAATTTATGGGTTTTTTTTCTTCATTTTTTTACAATTAAAAATGGATAGAATCTATTGTACATAATAAAGGTCTATTCAGAAGATAGTGAAATAAATTTTGCAATTTCTAAGTGAATTTTTTTTGAATGCTGATTATAAAAATGGATTGAGAATTAATGTATTTTTTTTAAACTACACACTACTACATATTATCTAACGAGGAGTAATTTCTTAATTGTATCAATGCGTTCGGTAGTCTGTCCGTCCACACTGGATTCTGTGATACATAAAATGTACTGAAAATGTTTCTATGAAATTTGGTATATGAATAGATTGCAATCTGAAGATAATGCAAGTTTTTCTTTTATTTCTTTGTGGAAAACTTTGGTTGCTATAGCAATAAATAGACTGCAAATATGAAAAATGTAACACAAAAACTAGATCCTGTGATAACGCAAAAAGTTCTGATTTTTTTTTACGAAACTTGAAATATGGATAGATGGCAGTATTGAAATTATGCACACCATTTTAATCTTGACAAAAGGGAGTATGTTGAGACCTGTTCTACTTATTTAGTGTCGGCCACCTCTTCAAGATTACTTATTCAAATTTTAACTCATTTCTGCATAAGTTATTTATTTCTCAAGGAAATAACTTCAAACTTCGAATATATGTTTTTGATTATCAACCACATCATATGTAAGAAGGTTTACAAAAATTATCAGAATAACCTCCCCCCCCCCTTGAACTTAGAATTTCAATGAGAAAAAATGTTGTTTTTATAACTTCCTTATTTTTGAATGTTTATATTTCAAATTTCACATATATGTTTTTTATTATCACTCAAATTATGCTTGAGAAGATTCAATACTCTAGCTTTACTATTTCCAGAAATTTGTCCCCATTTAACTTATTTTTGCTAAAATAAAATTATTGTTCCGCAAACTATTTCAGTAAGGTTGATTATTGCTTTTTCATTTTCTTATAGGATTAACTTTAAACTCTCACACCATAATAATATGAAAAGGGTTATGAATCTAGCATTTATATTTCCAGAATTATCTCGTTGAACTTTATTTTATTCATACTTTAACCCTCTATTACGTTAAATTTAAAATATACAATCATTATCAACACCTTAATCATATTTGATTAGATTTATAACTCTAACGTCTGTGTTTCTAAGATTATTCTTATTTTGAACTTGAAATTTATTTGAAAATTGTTATTTTGTCACTTTTATCTTTGTGACTATAAATAGTATTTTCTTCAAACTTAAGATGATTGATCTTTGTTAAATGTACATCATGTATGGAAATGTTTATAAGTCAAGCATCTTTTTGAAATAGTTATCTCCTATCTGGTTTAAGAACTTTTCTTTTAAAATGTTGTATTCTTTTTACAAGGGAAGTTCAAAGATTTACCCTTACAGTGTCTGTCAATCCGTCTGTCTTTACGTTCCTAAAACTGTTTCATGGGATCACTTTTAAAGAACTTGGAACTTTTCCAAATAGAGAAGTTGAAACATTATTTATATATATTCATCCTGAGAAAATTGGATATTTTGATAATCTGTATAAACCTAATTTCTTTACTAGCACAGGAAACTTAACACTTTATTGTGCTACAGACAAACTTAGAACTCAAAAGATTTAAGTAAATTCATGTCATACATTCATTCAATGATAAATTGAACAGCCAATGATCTTTCAGAAGTTGATGGGGCTCTTACCTTTAAAGAACTTATGTATTGCTGTCATTTCTATGATAAATGCTTGTTTTTTTCTCTTTTTTCCCCAAACAAGGATAAACTATGTTTATCGGTAACAATAACCAAACATAACGAAATATATCTCTAAGAATTAACATCTAGCTTCACTGAGACTTAATCTGAGACAGCCAAACCTCTGTCTCAAAATATCTTTGAACAATCTCTAATCTTAAAGATTAAATTATCTTAATACAAGCTAAACTGAGAAAAAAATCTCAATTTAAGTTTGTGTGTCGAGCAAATTTCAGATTGGAGCTGAGATTCCAACTGAGAATTTTTTAGCTAAACTTTTCGAAGCGTTGACATAACACTTTTGTTGAAGATTTGGGTGCAACATCTTGTACTTCATTAGTTTTTCATGAACACTGTAATATACTCCGGCTCTAAGCCGATATTCTTGGATAATCTAACTAATAATATAAACACCATTTAAGGTCACGTTTATTATCCAACTAATAATCTCCAAATTAAAAAGAGTATTAAAGAACGACAACTTATGTACTCAAGTTTTACATACAAGACTGGAAGAGTTAACTTTCTTGAATACTTGAATACACTACAAACACTAATATTTTGCTTGTAACTTCACAAATGTCTTTGAGATCACCCACAGATTTTGACAGAATTTTGCTCCATATTTAACCTAAAAACCCCTTAAAGTTTTCCTTGTAATATCATTGAAGAATGATTCGGCAGTTCTTGAATATGATATATTAAAACCATTTCCTAATGTAACCGATATTTGTATTTCAGCCATTTACATTTTTAATATAATTATTTGTCAGCATTTTTCGCCTTTGAAAGTCATCAAGTATTCCAAGTTTGAAATGAATAAGAATATTTAAAGTAGTAAATCCATGCAATATCTGAATTCTTTACGAGAAGAATTATTTTGCTAATGTCTAAATGTGTTGTTAAAGTGGTTAAATGGACTAATTGAAAAGGTAGAGAATGTTTCAGTGTATAACTTGTTATTTCAATCACAAGGTAAATGAAGTAAGTGATAAAACTGTTGATTACTTACTGACATCAATGTAGAACCTTGGGTTGTTTTCTGAGGTAAAAGAGTTCCCGTACGGATCTCCACTAACTGTAACATAACACTCTAATGCCAGATTGTTATCCCTATTGGCATCAGCTGCTGTTATGTTGTATCTGGTTGTAGCTACTCGTGTATATCCACACTGATTGTCACTGACTGCAGTGCCCTCGTCATATGTTCCTTGTGGTGCTTGATAGCCAATAAAGTCATCATTTTGAGAAGTTTCTGATGTTTTATGCCATCGAATAATAGTTCCTGGTAAGCTTCCTATATTAGCAGTACAAGTTAGTTCCAACTCATCTCCTACCTCAGCAGTGTCCATGTCAGATGGTGATATTCCTTGTACTTTAAAACCATTCTTCGTTACATTTAATGATGTAACTTGTGGTTTTACTGAAATATATAAAAAAAGTATTATCCAACATAAAAATGTTTATATACTTTCTGATTTACCATGCAAACAGTACATAAAAATATTTTAAAATTACTTAAGTTGTGCTGATGACATGTGACATTTAGTAGACTTAGCGATGATTTCGAGCTTGCGCCATTATTTTATCCGGACATTGATCACAACGTTTATTTATTATTGGTAATTTGACATAAATATTAACTTACACAAAGAAGAATATGCACCGAACATACATTATATGTCCAAATGAATTGTACAACTACATGTATTTGAAAAGGTGCATTAATTTTGCATGGAAAATTGTGCGTTTATTATGAGGATATCATATTATAAGTTGATGTTTATTTATTGCAAATAATTGAAAAATAAAGAATGGCACAATACATAATTTTCACCAAAGGGAATTAATGCAATAATAATTATTGAATTGTCTTTTTGTTTTCCATGCACATAATGTTTGCAGGTACACAGTTTTGAAATATCTAATGGCTGTTTTAAGCAATATTTGCTGAAAACGCTCTTACAGAAATTACACAATATGTAACTTTCAATTTAAGGTTTTTTTTGTTCAATCAGGATACATGATTTTTTTAAAGATTTACTTGTCAATTATTAAATAAGTTCATACAAATGCGATTTATCTGAGAGAATAACTTTATTCTGTTATATGACTGATACAACATACTTATATAAAGCTGGTTTTCAAACATAAATGAAGCAAACGTTTTCTATTATTCTTATTATATTAACTTATTTGGTTTTTAAGAATTGTTTTAGTTTTAAGCGTTAATCTATAAGGTCATTTATAATCGAATAAATTCACGAATCTAACAAGTGCTAAATAATGGTTGTAGAGTTTCTTGCTAACGGCCTTCCCGTAATACGATGTAAATCCGCTGTTAGCAGTACATTGATTACAAGTCCGATGCTTTAACCACTCGACCATGCTGTCTCTTTGTATCTAGGTTTTAACCTTTTAAACAACTCCGATATTCCTCTGTCATGAGCCGAGATAGTGAGAGTTTACAATTTACAACACCCGGTATGTACCGATGAGGGGCGTCTGTGGCCGAGTGGATAAGGTGGTTGACTTCAAACCACGTGCCCCTCACCGCTGTGGGTTCGAATTTCGACAGGCACTTTGTATTCTTTCATGTGAGAAAGCTTTCCAGCAAGCTTACGGAACGTCGATGGTTCTACTCAGGTGCCTGTTCATGCCTAAAATAATACAAAAAAAGGCACTTGAGGTATTCTTCCACCAGTAAAGCTGGAACGTCGCCATTTGACCTATTCTGTGTCAGTGTGCCGTAAAACTCAATCAAACAAACAAACAAAATGTACAAACGAATGATCTAAACTGATTTTTTTCTTTTTTAATCAGTAACTGGCATTTTGTTCTCAATCTTGCTTTTTTATTTTAAAGTGAAATGACGAGAAAGAACGAATGTTAACCTTACCAAAGGCCGAGGGAGTAGCATTCATGTCAGTTGAAACTAAAATTCCTTTTGTAGGGCTTTCAAGCACAGTTCCTTTAGTGGAACTTTCATACAACAATGAACATCTATACGCTCTGGCATCCTCACAAACTAACTTCTCCATGTTCATAGACAATGTAAGATACGTGTTAGTAGGTGTTGTTGAATCCCATGATCCCCCAGCAACATAATCTTTTGCACTTGCATTGATACCTTGACTCAATATAGGACTCTCGGTTTGTCCTAACTCCATTTCCGCTAATGTCTTCCATTGAATAGGGACTTGCTCCGCATTTGAAGTTGAAGAAACTTTTCCGATTTCGATATGGTGCAAAGTTTTAATGTCTGTTTCTGTGATATTACATGTCATTGTTAAGGTGCCTGTACTATCTAAAAGCACTCTCTCCTTAGAAATTGAAAATCTCACACCAGTTACTGTAATAGCAAAAACAACATTTTAAAACAATGATTGAAAAGGAATGCATACAAAACAAATATGTTCGTCAAAGTCTATAAAAATAGACCGTATTATTATATAAATGGCAGTTTCAATATGTTTACTACGGTGCCCATAAACTGACATTCGTGACACCTTTTTTTAATTTCGTAATAACAAGTTAATACTTCGTTAAAACGAATTAATATTTCGTTTAAACAACCAGCATTTCATAACAAGAGCTGTCAGTGCGATAGTGCGCTCGACTATTTTCAATGCTTAAATGTGTTATCAAGAGCCTTGATAACAAAGACATTAACAAAAAGGAAGATCGCATTAAAATACATGACATAATAATGGGTCTTTGTTAAAGAATTTTCTTGTATAAAGTCTGGTATATGAACTTCAATTATGATCAAGAGGAGACGATTTTAGTTTCAAGTGAACAATTGAACAACTTTTTCATTCTAAAAGATAGATTTTGCATGTACAACTTTAATCAACATTTTCAAAGTTCAAAAAGGGACATATTTCAATCAAAATGTGTGCCTTTGATAGTGACCTCTAGTTATGTCATAATATAGGTATTTAGATTCAAACAATTACTTTCAGTAGTTTTGAAAATTGACGTTACATGCAAACCTTCACGGCAAATTTTCTAAGACCACTATTGACCATTATATCAAAATGTATGCTTAACTTATCAGTTTTTGTTAGTGACTCAAAATTAAATTGAGATCCGACATAAACTTATGAAGATCCAAATAATAAACTTAAGTAGTTTTAAAGAAATATGTTTCATGCAAAACTAATAGCTCCAAAAAAGGCTATAATTCAGTCAAAATCTATGTCAGAATTATACGCCTTGTATATTTATTATAATCTAGGCAACGTGTATCATATTTAAAGTCAATATCTTTTAAATTAGTAGATTTAAAAATTAATGCTGCAAGTGTCACAGTTCAGAACTGTTCTCACTTTAGGGGAGAAGAGAAAGTGTGTAAGCGACCGGATAGCTCAGTCAGTAGGGCCAAGGTACGGTATTCCGAGGGTCCTGGGTTCGAGTGACGATCAGGCTGCACATTTTTCTCACCCTGTGACATTTGAATCAAGAAACATATGATGGTGTGTTCATACCTTCAATGTGACCCTTTCGTGCCAATACATGAAAAGAAAGTTTATGTTGGTTAGTATTTACTTAGTACACTATTTAACTTGTTCTTGAATGACACTGATTACCATGCGCTTCTTATCAAGTATGCCAGTATTTACCTTACTATCTATTTGCATCTTATTCACATTGTTTTGATTTGCATTCGTAAGATATTTAATAATGGAAACATTATCTACCTTTGTTATATAAATAGAGTTTGATTTATATGATTAAATATTATCTGGTATTGATACTATCAAAGTAATACGAACACTTATAAAAGGCAAACCGTGTCTAAATGTAGTTTATGTTAATCTATGCATAGAATTCAAGCAAGTAATTAAAAGAAAAAATACTTTGTGTCAAAATTACTTAAAATTCTGTACTTTTTTTTATTTCTATACGTTTTTCATCTTTGATGTTTATTGTTTTGAATTCTCAAAATGCGTATGTATTGGAAACTTATGTTTAAATAATTTTTTTCAGAAAACTAGCTATTTATGAGGCTGTGCAATCTTTCCTTGTCGGTTTTTTCTCCTATTTTCTATAGAAATGAGACAACGCTCCCTCGAATTCATGTTATTGGATCTGTTGGATACATGAAAGCAAAGAAAAGTGCTATGGACCAGAACCATAAACTGTAAACAGTACATCGATTATAAAGGTTTTTCTTAATAGTGTTTGTCTTGGCAAAGAAATAGCTGCATGTTTTAAATCATTGAAAAACTTTGCAATTGTATTCGTTTGAAGTTTTTACGAAAAAAGATGATTTGACTTTAAGTTTAAGAGAAGAAAATGTCGGACATTATTAATAGGTGATCCCTAAGGACTTCTGTTTATTTTTGAAACGACACAATTCTTTTTCACTTCATATTTGTGTTATTATTTATTATGTCACCTCAAAACAAAGAATCCATTTCATAACAAAATGCGACAAAAACGTGTCAATTAAGGGAAAATCGTCGAATCATTTTTAACATATTAACATAACCATTTTATTCATTTACACATTTTTAAGTTTAATAAATTATTGTTATAAGCTTTGATGTAGATAAATTGTAAGTTTGATAATCACACATGAAAATACGGGTTAAGTGTTTAAACAGAACTATCTTGTCGCGTATCAAACAGATAAAAATGATAAACAAAATGTATATATGTATGGGTGATAAAACTTAAGTTGAAGGGAAAATTGGTACCGGAAAATGTCTCTTGTAATTATAAAGATAAAAACAAATTAAAATCTCAAAAACACAGACCATTGCAAACCATTAAATTAGTATACACTTAGACTTTCACCTAACTAAATGTACATATTTTTCATTTATCAGCAAAGGTAGCGATCAATAAACGAAATGGGCGAGCAAATGTTTTGTTTCCATCTCCTACCTATGAGTAATGCATATATTTTCTTTACTTCATTGAAAAAAAAAAGAATAACGAATGGTTCCGTAGATACAGGCAACAAATACAATTTTTTCTTTCAATTTAGAAATACAAATATAACATTTTTAAATCAGTTTAATTACAATTATTCATTTGGCCCTTATGTATGATCTTAAATTTTAAGATACATACCTAGCTCTTATGCGTTACTTATGACGGATAACATTTGTTGACAGTAATTTCGTAATGGCAAAGTAATTGATTAAAGCTTTGATACTTCATTTTCGGCTTTGTTCTCTTCGTGAGACCTGAAACTACTAATATGTCTTTGCGACACATGGTAAGTATTTATGACATGAGAATCATTAAGGGGTGACACGATTCCGGACATACTGACTGATGGACGTACAAGGCGATTCAAATTATCGAATGGGTGATACCTTTATTGTTAAGAATGGAATTCACAATATTGATGTTATGTTTCATTATACTATTGACTAGTTGGGTAGTTACCTATAATCGCTTAATGGAAATATACGAAAGCCTAATAGTATCATGGTACATTTAATAAAAATGCGTCATTATTCAATAAAACACTTAATAAAATGACTTAGACAAAAAAGAGGCGTATCTACGCGAAAAAAGTGGTAATTGCGCAATTCTGGAGCTATAACGCAAAACAAAAGGCGTTGTGACGCTAATCTATGTAATTTGATTACCGTTATTGCCTTTTTGCGTTATCGCGCACTTTGTTTGACATTATAACGTTTTTGTTTTGCTTTTATACGTTTTTGTTTTCTTATAAACTCCTTTTGTGTAGGTTTAAATGTTTTATTTGTTTGCGCTACCACGTCTCTTGTAAGTTATAACAAATTTATTCACTTTATTTTATTATGCTTATTGTTTGACAATATACCACCTTTTCTTTACCTTATGACGTCTATTGCTGCGCATTAAAACGCCTTTCTTTCCGCGTAATTATGCTTTTATTTAGAGATTAATAATGGTTGCTGCTCGCCATTATGCGATAATTGTCTGAAGAGGTACATAATGGCCTAGAAGCCGCTTTTCAACTTTATATCATTAAAGATATATTATGCTCATCTTTGAGTAAAATATTTTAATCGAAGAAATTTATAAAAACCTGAGAAATTCTTACTGAATATGTCTAATTTAAATAAAAAGTGAATCATAAACTATATTGAAAGTCACGTTCTCTAATACAGGACAAATAAAGATGGTCTTTTCTTTAAAAAACTGCCATCTTTTTAACGACACTATAATTATATCCATATTGTAACGATCTATGTGTGTAGCGTTTTAAACATGACATATTAACTTTGTGTGAAGTCAAAACATGTTTATTTCATATTTACAAAGAGACTGTAAAGCAATTATCAATATTTTATGATATCAAATTTGAGCATAGTATATCTTTAATCTTTTGTAAAAAAATTATGTAATACAATGTTCTGTCTGTACCTATGTTGACTCAGACTAAAGGAGTTCGTACACTTTTAATTTCCAACTTTTGTTTCTTTTTTTTTTTGGTGTAGCATATATTTAACCATCGTTCTCAAATACTTAAACAAGTCCTGAACTTTGCTAATGTGATGAAATAGTTCTTAGACTATAGAAATCATGAGGTTAAGAAAATAAAATAAACACAAATCCTGGATCAAAATAATGTATCGGGATAAAAAGTATTTGTTTGGCTTTGTGTGTAACCGCATTTTTCTTTATCTTGCACCCAAACCTTCTTTTCTATATTGCCTGATATGTGCTACTGTTGTTTTCTTTTCGATTTGCAAGTTCAAAGTTCGAGAAGTTCCAATAATCACATGTTTCATACATTTTAAGCGACTATTGTTGCCTAGTACAGTGCTCTTTGCCACAAACATGGAAGATACAACGTGAATGATTGATTCTGGAAATATTTACCCCGACGAACAGACTAGTGGAAACATATTATACAATCGCTTCATTTTATTTTAATCAATAATATTATATGAATAATGATAAATTATGAGTTATTAAAATTGTTTAGTACAAAACTTTATTCTATCTTGCGAGTTAACAGCAGTTCAACCTATACGATCTTATATTAAATTTCACAATTATAACAGCAAATTAACAATACTGTATATAGAATTGATTCATTTAAGAATCAATAGCAAATATATCAACAAAACCTGCTAAGAACGACGAAATAAAAAAAAATATTTTTGACAAAATGTGTGTAAAACTAGTGTACAAATAATAAAACAAATGACAGATACCTATATTTGGTAAAAGAATGAAAGCAACAACTAGATGATTTAAGTACTCCATCGCTCACTTCTTCATCTGATATAAATAAGATAAATGATATAACTCTTTATTCTGTTGTTATCTACCAGCTATCATTGTTCAAAGATGTACATATCTGTATCTGTCGCATGTATATGAACATAAGCAATTGAAGTACAAACTGGCTATGATGAGCCTATATCGCTCACCTGAGATCCATTACTAGAATATATCATACTTTTTACAAAAATATAAGCAAACCATTTGATCACAACGAAGGTCAAACTTTTACACTCAAAATTCTGCAAAAACACGTTTTGTTTTTTATAGGACTTTGGCAATTTTGTAACCCATGAATGCAGTATAATTATATATAACTTTAACAGAAACTCACTAAGTAATGCTAAATTCTTCATATTCTTTATGCTAGTTTGAATATGAATATCACCTCCAGTTTTATTTTAAAAAGTATTGTAAAAAAGAGTTTCGCCTTAAAACTTTTCATCAGGTAACTTGTTAACAGGAAATGACGTCAACATCATATTGATGTTCTAAGTCATGTAGTTTCAGGAAGAAGATTGTTTTAATTAGTATTTTTTCATAAGTCTAGTTAAGTAATATGGCCCCTAGATATGTCTAATAGTCATGACTAATCTCCATGCCAAATATGAAGACTATAGGTCAAAGGATTCTTAAGTTATTGGGTGGACAAACTTATTTTTAAAAGGGATCATCTTATAATCATTCCTAACCTCCATGCAAAATATGAAAATTGTGGGTCAAAGGATGCTTATGCTATTAGGCGGGCAAGTTTTTTGGTCAAGGTCCTTGTGACCTTGATCTTTGACCAGGTGACCTGAAAATTAATAGGGGTAATCTACCAGTCATAACCAACCTTTATTGACCAAAGGATTATAAAGCAATTAGTTGAGTGCAAGCTTTTTGAACTAAAGGCCCTGTGACCCTTACCTTTAACCCATTGACTTCACAATATATAGGGGTCAGCTAATGGTCTTGTCGAACATCCATGCCAAATAGGCAGACCTTGACCTTAACCAGTGACCTCAAAATCAAAAGGGATCATCTTATAATCATGACTAACCTCCATGCAAAATATGAAAACTGTAGGTCAAAGGATGCTTATGCTATTGGGCGGGCAATTTCTTTAGTCAAGGTCCATGTGACCTTGACCTTTGACCTAGTGACCTCAAAATCAATAGGGCTCATCTACTATTCATTTCCAATCTATATACTAAATATGAAGACTTTGGGTTAAAGGACTCTTAATTTTTTGGGCGTACAAGTCTTTTTACCCAAGGCCGCAGTGGCCTTGATCTTTGACCAAGTAACCTTTAAAATCATTAGGGGTCATTTAATAATCATGATTAACATCAAGCCAAATAAGAAGACTGTGCATGAAAGAAATCTGAATTTATTGGGCGGACAAAATACTTTAAGACAAGACACCTGTAACCTTGACCTTTGTGGCAGTGACATCAAAATATTAAGGGGTCATCTTAAAATCGTTACTAACATCCATGTCAAGTATAAAGAAATTTAAGTTACTTGGAGGACATATTTTTCTCATTCAAGGCTCCTGTGACCTTTGACCTGATGATTTCATAATCAATAGGCGTTATCTAATAATTCTAGTAAATCTATATACTTAATTTAAAGACGTTTGGTCAAAGGAATCTAAAGTTATTGGACGGACAAGCTTTTCTAAGTCAAGGCCCCTGTGACCTTGAACTTTGATCTGGCAAGCTGTAAATCAATAAGGGTCATCTACTTATCATGATGAATATATATATATATATATATACTTAATATGAAGACTGTGTAAAAGGAATCCCATGTTATTGGGCGGATAACCTTTTTAGAGACAATGCTTTTTTGACCTTGACTTTTGATCCAGTGACCTCAAAATGAATAGGGGTTATCTAATAATCATGATTAACCTTCATGCCAAATATGAAGACTGTTGGTCAAAGAGATCTGAAGTTATTGGACGGACAAACTTTTCTTAGTGAAGGTCCCTGTGACCTTGACCTTTGATCTGGCAAGCTGTAAATCAATAAGGGTCATCTACTTATCATGATCAATATATATATACTTAATATGAAGACTTTGTGTCAAAGGAATCCTAAGTTATTGGGCGGATAACCTTTTTAGAGTCAAGACCCTTGAGACCTTGACTTTTGATCCAGTGACCTCAAAATGAATAGGGGCTAATTAATAATCATGACAAACCTTCAAGCCAAATATGAAGACTGTTGGTCAAAGAGATCTGAAGTTATTGGACGGACAAACTGTTTCAAGTCAAGGCCCCTGTGACCTTTGGCAAAGTGACCTCATAATCAATAGGGGTCATCTAGTAATCATGACCAATCTTTTTACTAATTGTTAATAATAACTCCCCTACAACTTAAAATATTGATATACCATATCATGAAAACTGAAAAGGTATCATCTTATTGAATGCGACATAGCCTTGTGAAGCTCAGTATCCCTTTTTGTTCAAAATCGATTTATTTTGCAAACAATGAAGGACAATGACTCGGCTTTATTTCACAATTCTCCAATGACCGCAAAATTGAAAAATCAAGCGACTTCCATTAAGAAGGCGGCATGTTTTTCAGTATACAAATTTACTATGATTTATTAGCTATTTAGGACCTTTGAGAAGCTGAAAAATGTTTGAATACGAAGAAAATGTTTTGGACTCTAAACTTCTAGAAGCATGTGAAGATAAATTGAACAATTAAATGGTAATAAACATGAATATTTGATACTCTATTTCAATATCATTATCTATTGAAGTGAAATAAAGTGCATTTTGTGAGTTATTAACTATGTTCAAAAATCGTGGAAAGTGTACTTCCCGACAAAAGGCACGATACATTTATTATGAGCAATATAGATAATATACCTTTAAGCTTCAAACAGTAATAAAATAGATTTATCGTCACCAGAAGACCTTTTTGCGCCCAAGAATAATAAAAATAACTTCAATTCACCTGATTACTTCCAACTAGAAAACGTTCAAGTAATGTCCTCTCCAGAAGCTACTCTTGCTGTCGATGAAGAGGCAGTAATATCAATTGCTTCAGCTCTTAAAGAATGAATTAAAAGCAGAAGTATGCTAAGCTCTAAATGCATCAGTCCAATCAATAGTGAAAACAGTTGTTGACGGCTTGCAATTACAAATGTTTACCCCTCAAAAGGAAAACGAGGACATTAAAGCAACGAACCTAGCCTTAACAACCCGAATTGACGTATTTAAACTAAGAGCCGACGCTGCAGATCAATACAGTCGTCGTGATAATCTGCGTATCACTGGAGTTCAAAAAAATAAAGATAAAAACACCGAACAATTCATACTTGATATGAGCTCAAGCATTGATGCTGACTTAAGCTAAAATGAAATTGCGTTGTCACATCGTCTTGGTAAACCTCGATCTTCTGGTAAACCTCGCGATATCTTAGTCAAGTTCGCCTCTCGTCGTTCAAAAGACAAAATTCTCAATTAGCGAGCTCTCCTGAAAACTAAAGGCCACCCGAAAACCTTTGTTAATGAAGATTTAACTGAAACTAGATCGGAACTTCTGTATGAAGCACGACAACTTAAACCACTGATGGAACGATTATCGCCAAAAGCAACACACAGGCAATACATCGTTTAGTTTCAAAACGCGACTTATCTCAGTTCTATTCATATACTATCGAATAGTTAATGCTATGCTCGAAACAAATCGGGCAATCCCGTGAATAACGTGCATGACATTCCAAAACTATTTACATTTTTAACGGTTCCAATGTTCTATATCTAAACTGCACTATGGACTTATAATGTAGACAATTATGTAATTATATGTATTTGTATGTTCATATTTATATTGCTGATCTACTAAATAAACTATCAATGTTTCTTTTTTTTGACATTACAGTTTTGTAAAAGTAAATAAAGGTCATTTAATCACATCATTGTCATATTAAGATATACATAAAGCATGTTAGAATATTGTTATTATCGTATGGAAGAAATACAGTATATATTTTAAGAGTTAGTATATCATATTAAGATTTTTACTCGATTTGTCAGGTTCGTACGTTTTACCACGTTACTTCGCTGTTCTTTTTTTCTTTTTATTAAACTAAAATTGAATATAAATTGCAATGTGGTATACCATCTTATAATATATAATAGATTCACAATGTTTATTAAGATAATATTTATCTTCTTCGAAATCAGGATCATATCTTTTTATGTAAATGATCTATTAATAACCCATTAGAATTATAAATAAATGTTTTTCAGGGGTACGTTAAAACTTTACTCATTAATGTACGTATATATGTGTATTTTACATGTATATATGCATATGTGTATGTATGTACGCTGCATGTATGTATGTATGTATGTATGCATGAGTGTGCGTGCTTGCATTTATGTGTGCTTGTATGTGAGTGCGTGAGCATGTATATAATTGTGTATTTTTGCATTGTTTATGTATTCCTGCTTGTAAAAATAAATGTAAAATGAAATAATATTGAGATAACATCAAAAATACAATGAAATAAAGTTTTGATAACTAAAACAATATACAAGCCATATTTTTGAGAATAGCTTATATATAATTATAAACATATGTAAAGAAATGGCAATAGTTTTGTGACTTTATTCAAGAAATAATTTCCTTGAAATAATTTTAATACAAATGAGTACATTTTACAAATTGTCCCTATTTACTTTTCCTCTTGTGTTATTTAACAAGAATTTAAAATGTTATTATATATTATTATATATTTCTAACAAACCATTGAAGTACAATATTTGACCAATAACTGTAAGTAACTTTTTAATAAGCTAATGTAACTGTTTTTTTTATAATGATAATATATATAGTACAGTATCATAAAGTTTGTAAGTTACCATTAATTAAAATGATCCTTTTAAAAATCACGAGCTACGCGAACCGTACGCACATTGTTTTCTTAGCTTATGACTTTAATGCTCCTTTTGGTCCTTTAAACTGTTAATTTATTTTTAAATTGTCATATATTAAGTCATGTTTTCTTTACTTTTTGTTTTGTTCGTACACTTTTTCACCCTTTATGTTAACTGTTCCTTTATTCCTAGGAAATCTATTCGGACTATCGTAAATGGAATGCATTGGATTTCATTAGATGTGCATTTAATGGCTGCATATTTTTCTTAATTTATCTGGAGATATTCACTCGAATCAATCCTGGTCCATCATTAAAAAATTCCTCAACTACATCATTGTCTACTACGTCGGCTATGTCTTTGGATCTAGTAAGTCTAGTGTCGTCAAGGTCCTGTTTATCAGTACTACAATATAATGTCCAAAGCCTGCTTGGCACAATAGAAATTCTAGCCACTAAATTAAGTATGTTCCTGGAGTCAAATGCGGCTTTATCCTAGTGTTTCCAATTCTGATATATCTATACCATGTTTTTTATTCCCCAGAAAGAAATTACAGGATTGATGACATTCATGGTTTAGTTTCTATATACATTAAGAATTCATTATTTTACAAACTGCGGTGGGATCTTGAACCTGAAATATAGAATGTGTATGGGTGGAGCTTTTATTATCTAAATCTAAACGTACCCTGTTTTGTACTTTTTATCGACCTGCTCTCATAATTATACAACCATTAGCCAACATTCACTTAATTTGGCAGATGAATCAAATATAACAGATATAATTGTAACTGGAGACTTTAACTTTAATCAATTTCATCCGACATTATCATGCAAACTTCTTTCAATTTGTCAACAATTTCACCTTCAACAACTTATAAACGAACCTACATATTTTACCGCGTCGTCAGCATCTGTTTTTATATCTTTTTCTTGTTTCTTGCAGTCACCGAGTGATAACATCAGGTGTTACGGAATCAGTTTTAAACTAAAATATTCGCTGTCACTGCCATATTTGTGCTCTTTTTTTCCTTTTCATAGACCTAAATCATTTTATATGGTTATATGATCTCGGCAACTACCACACTCTTAAACAAAGTATTATGCAAACTGACTGGGATCAATATATAAACACCGATATAGATAAAAACGCAACAAAATTCTCAAACTGTCAAAGCAGTACATACCTATAAGAACAAAAATTGTAAAACCGACTAATTCAGTATGGATTACGACACAAATCAAACAGCTTATTCGTAAACGAAAAAACTTTATAACACAGCCAAACAAACCCAAAATCCGTTGCACTGGCACTCATTCAAAAATACGTAATAAAATCATCTCACTTATTCACACGGCCAAACGTAATCACATCAAGACACTTGCACACTCTCTTGCATCAGACAACACATCACAAAGAGACTGGTGGAAACTCATTAAATCACTCATATCACCGACTGAAAAGCAAACAACTCCAACAATCTCTCACCCAGTTACTGAAAGATTTTCATATAATAACAAATCAAAATCCGACTTATTAAACAACTATTTCGGCAACCAGTCTTCTCTAGAAAGAAAACTATGATAAGGAAGTTCCTGACGATTACTTCGAAAAGCCTATGAACACTCTCACTTCAATAAGTAATACAACTCAAGATGTTGAAGATGCTTTCAAATATGAAGCTTCTATATTTGTATCTGGTTCTACTAAACGTTTGTCTTTTAATGAGCTGCAACGAGAGGTCTAATGGGAACCTCTATATCCGAGACAGGAAACGATTTTCATAGTCTTTGGTTTTCATTTACATTGCTCCTCCAAATTAGTCCTTGAATAGATTCTCTTCTTTTCCTTTTCTTAAAAAATAAAGTTTCTTTGTGTATCTCAAATCAAGAAATTCGGAAAATTTATACAATTATTAACACGAAAATTATTTCTTCTAATCTATTAAGTCCCTATTCCTACATCTTACAGATAGAAACTTCTACTCAATGCCCGTTTTTGTTTGTAGGTGGCTAATTTGTCATAGTGACGAATCTTTTTCGTTTTTTTTTTTAAATCTACTAGTATTTCTACCTAAAATTTAATGTTTCAAACATTTTCAAAACCCGACAAAATTTATGGTAATTGTTCCTATTTGAGGAAAAGTCCTTTATAAGCATTTTATGCTTTCGGATCTGATCTTATTTCAGCATTGTATTATTTCATTATTGTATGTAAATCTTGTATGTGCAAATGTTCGAAATAAAATATGTTTAAACTAATGGTCCCCAAACTGTCATACCCGCCTTTCACATAATTTTATTTTCTTGATTTGAAAAATGAAAATGAAACTTTAAGATCGAAAGAGAAAAATTAAGATAAAAACAGACCAGATATTGTCCATATTAATAGCTACTCCACATTGTCTTCACAGAGTTAAAGTATAAAACTTATCAATTTCTAAAAATAAGTACTCTTACTTTCTCTGTTTTCACTGACAATTCTGTCAAATCAGTATTTTATTGATTTTTATTACATTTTGGCTACACATTAGCTATTTGTAAATGTTAACCATTCTTTTTATAAAGGTTTTATCTGCAGCATTTGAAAATTATCAAACTATATTAACTTATATTTATACTAATAATTCAGAATTCACACATAAAATCACGTAAGAGTACACATGAGCTCATTTTCGTTTAGCGTTCTTCTAAAAGTATACAGTTAACTATACAGTACATTTTTTCTTGCTCTCCATAGCAATTACTTTGACTCTTAGATCCTCACAATGTATGTTTTATTGAGTCATAAGTCGATGTTTCAAATGTGCCTAGTTGAAGACCTTCGTAATTCGATATTCTGAAAGTAAAACCATTACAAGATATTTAATTTTCACAAATATCGACAACGACGACCTTATTTTCTGGGAAAATGTTATACTTTACGCTTATCATATCTTTCAATTTAATCATGTTAGTAAATAAAACAATATCATATATGTTGAAAATGGGGAACTTATGAAAACTGATTTAATCAAATCCATGCCTTAATCACTTCTTGGTGAATAACTACCTTTTATTTTACATTTTGCGTGTTCAGATTAAACCATTAGTAATTCAACATTATGCATTAAGGATGAAAAGTTGCTGTCACGCTTAACTTGCTGGCTGTAACACTGTTCCTTTTTTATATTCATAGAGATGACATACACTACACTAGTACAGATACAGCTTTCAAAAGGTCTTAATATAAACTTTCTTACTTTATTCAGGCAATTTATAATATTCATTATCATAATTATGTATATGCAAATGACGTAATCAGAAGTTCAAAAAATAAACTCTGTTTTGTAAATAAATTCAATTATAAAAGGAGCACAAACACAAAAAATAAAAGATCGCATAATTTGAATTGCTCACGGTAAAGATTGTTGAAAATCTGATCTTGATTCTGGAACAGCCTGTGATCTTCCTTAATACAAAAAAGAGAATATTTATATATTAGCAAATTGAATATAGTAGACCTGATTTGCAGAATAACTTCTCTGTAGTTTCGCTTCATTAATTTAAATCATTTTATTTTGAATTGAAGAATATATTACGTTCTAAATCTAGCATTATATTAAGAATATTCATTAAAGGCACATTATGCCTCAGAAATCCATTTTTTAATTCTTTAGAAATGGTGAAACATGTGTTTAAAAAAATATTAATATATCTAGAGCGTGTTTGATGTTTAGCAGCTGAGGAAAGTAGCGCAAAATGTGCAATAATGTGTCCTAAAGGTAGTAAATTGTAAACAATACAGTGTTTTGACTTCCATTCAAAATACTAATTTACCATAACTTTACAAATTTCCACTTAGAAAATGATGTAAAAGTTAGCTCATATCTATATGGCAAATGTGTTAAGAAACTGTAAAAAGATACCAACGATAAAACATTTTTGAGAAATAAAATTGATAGCACTTCTGAGGCACAATGGGCCCTGAAAACGATACGAAACTGAAAACTTAACTATCATCATATATTTTTTTAGTAAAAATATTAAAAAGATCTTATATTTAGTATACGTATACAATTCAATGAAAACATTCTGCAAAATGGTACAGTCATATATAAACACGAATTAAATTATTTGAAACAGGTCAATAGGGGACCGTAAAATATCATTATTGTGCACACAACAAGTGTGTTATGGTTTTCATCTATACATCATGCTTGTTTTGATGGCGTCATTATATGCCTCTAGTTTTATTTTAGAACCGTCAAGACGCTATGAAAATAAAACATAAATGATGAAAATAACATATACTTTCTATAATTTTGAAAGATATGTCATAAAATAATTACTGTCATTATATATTTTAAATTAACTACCTTTTAAGATGACTTTTCTGAGTAGGACAAAAGTAACAACTATTCCTACAGTCAAAATGCCAGTTGATATCCCTACAATTATTCCGATTGGCATGTTTTTCTCATCTTCCTTATGGTCTGCATTAAGGGTCTCAACTGTAAGTATGTTATTAATAACTGATTTTGAAAATGAACAGTTTTGCAATGAGTGAGTAATATTAAACGTAAATAATCATTCTATATCTAATTGACTTGTTTCATGGTTAGTGTCAAGTCACTTCACAACAAAATAACACATTTAAAATGTATGGCGCAGCAAAAGAATTCTGAATATTGTAAATTTTACATGTTGTGACGTCATATGACTGAGTTGTTGGCGTCGCTGTTGATAAATTTGTTAACACTGTAAAGATACATGTAAAACTTGCATTTAATTACATTTTTATTGAAGCATAAACGAGTAATAAATTATTTCATTAATTTCTTCTTACATATCACAGTTATTATTATACAGATATCTATATGCTGTGATAAAACAATAAGGAATTTATATCATGCATAACTTGTTTGTTAAAGCCTCGTCACAACGTGATGTGTACCCACAAGTTTTAGGTTAATACTCTAAATTGCTAAGAAATCTTAATTAAAGCTGTTTTAATGTGTGTAAGCTTTAGACGTTGCTACATATTTAATTAGCCCAATTAAATAAGTTTTCATTTTATTACATTCCTATAAAAACAAGTTTCTGATTATAAGGCAGAGTGATAATGACAACACATATATGTCTCAGTGTATCTAATCAATACCTGTAGTGTTCGTTTTTATATTCTGAGACAAAAACCTGGGGTTCAGTACCATTTATATTGTTGTAATGTATGTTAATGAATATCCGAAACATTTGAAACAAGAGTTACCTTAAAGAATACAGCATGGCATAGTTTCAGAATAAAAAATGCTTTATAGCTAAAGTTTTTTGACAAAATCATGATAAAAAGACGGTTTACTTAAAAATAGTACTAAAAGCTTTGTGACATTCAGTACACTCAGAAAAACTACTTTTCCTTGGACTGTTATATAACTGACATTGAACCAGTTGCATTTGTTTATGAAGTTGTATGTATACACAAATAATCCTTTTAAGAAATAAATATCAGTCCAGTCCTATAGAAATTAACATTTTGTTTTAGGGTTAATTTTGCTTAAATGTTCAAGAATGCAGATGAATGTCTGTAAAACATGCTATTTCCGTTGCATTAATGGTTGTCTGAGTTGTCTGAGGGGTAGTTTGAGGTACAAAATACAATACTGTTATTTGATAACCACTAGATAATCATAGTAGAGAGATCAACACTTTTGACATTGACCTCTAAATATGGACTTTCTTTGTTTTGTTAACTTCGAATTTTCTAGATTAAATTATTAATTCAAAGACGTTTTGCTCCAAAAACCTAGCATCGATTTAAAAATTCGTAAGTCTAAAACAGATGAACTTGTAACTAATTAATTTGTTAAATAAAACTTTAATAATGTTAAAAATATGTATATGTTTATTCTAAAACAACACTGTTTGTTCTAACAGCGCACAAGGCTATTAAAAACAAAGCTCTGACAAAAATGGGTGTCTACCAATTGCTTTCCTAATAATCTTGTAATGTATTCAAAGGTTTCGAAAAAAAAATATATGCTAACAAATCACCAATAAGGATTGAAAGATTTAGTGTTTGAAAGAAGAGTTATAGCGCTTATCAGTCATGATAACAATATTACCACTTCTTATTATCAGTTTATATATAAAGTTAAGTGCTTCAGGTATCTACATTTCGACGTATATTTAGGTGGACATACCATATAGTAAGCTCAATAAGATATTTATTCAAGTATAAATCTATTAAGATAATAAATTTATCAAGGCGTCTTATACGGTTTGAATCACGGTTCACGAGATTTTGACTGCACCGCAAATTTTGCATAGGATAAATATAGGATTTGTACGGACGTGCATTTATGTACATGTATATGTTGAATACGTTTGTACAGTTACGTAGTTAGATAAAGTTAATGACAATTTTTTTTATTGTTTAGATATATTAAACTGAATTAATGTTTTATTGCCATTAATTAAAGGAAAATGACTGAAATAATCATACTAATAGAATTTATCATGAACATATACCTGTTGTAATTAGTTGTGTCTCAACTGACGTTGATACTGTAGATCGTGTAGTTATTGTTTCTTCTTCTAAAATAAATGCATAATAACAGATACATACCTACTAGCATTTATACAATTTAATTATGTTTGTTTTCATTTATTTTGAAGGGTCACTCTTTTTCTTCTAAAACTACTCAAAAGAATTAAGATATTCATTTATTACCCTATTTGAATTTTTTTTCAGAATTTATTTGTCTTTAAATTGTATTAAGAAATTGATCCATGAAACATATATATATTTAAAGAAGGAAAAAAAAATGAATTTTGGACTTATTATTCATATAAAGGTATGTTTATAAACAATTTGAAAATTTTGAAATTGAATATTTAAATATACTTCAAAATAACTTACTGACGTCAAAATAGAATCTTGGATTAGTTTGTGTAACAAATGATCCATAGGGACCTTTATTGACTCTAACATAACACTCAAATACCAAGTAAGAAGCTCTTAGAACATCAGATGATTTTATTTTGTACTGAATAGACCCAGTTCGGATATATCCACACTGATTATCACTGATTACCGTTCCATCATCAAATGTACCGGCTGTTCGTCGATACTCATCAAATTCACCAGCTGATGAGGTTTCAGATGATATATTCCAACGAATTACTGTTTCTGGCAAGCTTCCAATATTAGCTGTACAATTGAGTTCCAATTCATCTCCTACAGTAACAGACACAGCGGCTGATAGGTTGGAAGCTCCTTGAACAATTAAACCATCCCTTCTTGCAATTAACGATATTACACGTGGATTTACTGTCAAAAAAAACCCATACATTAATGATAAATGACCCGTTAGTAGAATATATATGTATGGAGGTGCTTAAATGTTAAATTATCAATTTAAAAATATAACTGTAGATGAAAATAACAAAATGTGGTACTGACATTAAGATTTTAGAATGTTTGATTTTAGAGTAATTTCTTAAGCTTGAATGCAAGATAACTATCTATTTAATGTCATTTCATATATTTAATATGATTTTTGTGTTCGTTTCAAGAATGGCTATGAGTAATAGTAAAAGGAAAAATTACCATAGGCTGAGAAATTTTCATTCATTTCAAATTTCTTGACAGCTGAAGTGATATTGCTTTTGAAGGCTAATTCACACAAGTATTCCCTGGCATCGTGGCATTCAAGTTTTGAAATATTCATAGACAGTGTAAGGTATGTCGATGTAGGTGTTACAGAATTCCAAGCTCCATCGGCGAAATAATCTTTAGTACTTGCCATGATATCTGAACTTAATGTAGGACTTTCATTTGAAACTAATTCCATGAATGCTAATGTTTCCCATTCAGGGAAATCTGTCCCTGAAAGCAATGTTGAGTTGATCATTCGTATTTGAATAAGGTAGATCGTTTCAACATCTATTTCTGTGATTTCACATGCCATAGTTAATGTTCCTGTGCTACCTATTATAACTTGATCTTTGGAAATTGTGAAATTTCAACCAAAAACTTGTACTGAAAATGGAAAGAAATGACATAGGATGTAGTTTTTCCATAGTCATAAAATTGATAATAGAAATGCGCTAAACCACAAGAACCGGAGAATAACAGTACAAAAATTCAAATTTTCTCATTAAAATTTTACTTTCCTTTTATTCAAAACAAACTAGATTATTAAACATCTAAAATGTCTTTCGTCACACAAATTTAATGACTTGTTATAATCTGACCGCTTGTTTTCACAATTATTTCCGGTCTAGCTACAAACAATAAAATATTATAAGGTTGAAAGTCATCAACAAAGAGCAAAGCTCATGGAAAGCAGACCCAACAATGTTCTGTTTCAAAAGGTAGTCATAGGAGCACAAATCCTGAAATGCCGGAAGAAAAATTTCCTCTAACTTATTATAAATTTACATTTGTAAACCAGCAGAATATGTATTTGCTAGTTAAATATACATGTATATATCATAACATTTCGTTTAAATCGACTCATCAATGTTATTTCTTTCGTTATGCATATAGAAACTCAGCTATAAAAAGTTGGGAACCAATTTTCACTTGGTAAACAGAAAATTGATTTGGTTAAATAGATAAGTATGCTTGTTTTCGATAAAAAATTTGATGATAAAAAACAACAACAAAAACAAAGTAAGAGGACGTACCTTCAGCTGCTGTTAGGAAAGCAACTATGCTAAGATATTTAAAAAATCTCGTGTCAGAATTTGACATTTTAACAAATCAGTAAATTTTCATAAACTCTATTTTAAACATATGGAAAATATAATTTTTAAACGAACGATGTTTGAGATTTATTGTCACGCAAACTTATTTCTTATACAGCTCCAAACTTTATTTCAAGTGGTCTCAATATGATTATTGAAACGAAGTTATTAAAAACCTTTCATAACAAAAACAACGATAAATGGTTTCAGCAATGAGCCCTAATAATTTCCCTATAGTGATAAAGGTAATTTGAGCCACATTAAAACATTGTCAATAAGCAGGTTTAAAAACAGTATTGTGTTCTATCAAGTACTGAATCATGGTTAATTTCAATTTGATCATGCCTTAATTATAAACAGGGAAGAAAAAAAAGAAAGACGAAAAAATACGGCGGAATAAATTAACTAAATGGAGTAAATTCATATTATTCAAGTATTTTTACATAAATATATATATTGTAAACTTAAATATTTGTTTTAACTGAGTTTTTTGTCATTAATTATAATTGTCTATGTATAGTTATAATACATATCATTAGTGTATTTCTCACCAAACAAAGAATTTAGTTTTGGGTAACCATCAAATAAATCTTATCGACATTATTCATGCCAAGTGAATAATTATGTAGTTTCCCTGTTCAGTACAAATGGCCAACATAATAATTTCTATTTGTGGCAATATTTGATGTCTTAAGGTTGTATGTAAGTATATTATAGCGGAATGAAAAATGTCTTCTATGAAAATCTACGAATCTGTGAAAATTATGACAGAAAAAAATGAAATAAGCGAAAACAAATTGAGTGTCATCGACTTCGTTTCGGGTTATCTGTCTTAAAATAAAAATGTAATTGTGTGGTGTGGTTTGGAGTAGTTTAAGTCAGGTGAAATATATACATGTATAATCTTATGATAGATTTATGAATTTATGGTTGAAGTACGTTATACAGTCCATTTATATTCCTTAAACCAGCTGTTTATTATAGAAAATATGATTTGAACCTAAGGCGGCATGAAAAGTAATCATATACATGTATTTAATGCCATTGCAATTTAATGATTGCACAACATGCTATGAGTTCAAATGTGTTTTTTTTTCTCAAACGTACCCTAACACCGTTTAAGTAAAATTCAACACTGAGATATGAAACGAATGTAATAAATAATTTATTAACAACCACATAATTTATGTGTTTTATTGTGGTACAGGTGATATTTATAGTTACCATTCATTATACTGATTAAATATAAAGTTCACTGCATATTTTTACGTGTTAAAAGTAATTAAAACATACACACAGCTTATCGAAAAATCACGACCGTGTTCCGAAAAAAATAGCCTTTAACAAGGAAAATTGGGTTTCATTTTCGTTGAAAATGAATAAAAGTCTTCCTCATATGATTACTTGGATTCTTATATAATTGTACTTTAAAGTTAATACAAGTTAGCGACTGCAAAATGAGGGAAAAGAACAACTATAAGTGAGACACCGATATACTTCCGTTCCGGCCAATAGGTTTCGGAAAAATTGTCGTCGCCTTTTCGCTATTTTAGACTGACAAAAAAGTTGTTTGCATAAAACGGGTGCACATATCGTTATAATGATATAACCAAATAAACCGAAACGAGTAATAGGATTAAAATAATGAAAATTAGTTTTATTTAGTAGTTTTATTTACTGAAAAGTGCAACTCTCTCAAGCCCTCTAACACCGGCATAATCGGTATTCAATTATAGATAATTAAAATATTAGGATCACTATGGTTCAAAGAAAACTCAGAAAATATGACAAAAAGTGAGATGAAGTACCGCCGTTTTATTTTGAACATTTGCAAGTGCTTACTTTCTGGTAAAATAAACATCACATGTTCATAGAAAAAAAGTCAGAAATTCATTACACTGTCAAAACTTGTGATGGAAGCGTGTGAAAGGTAACTCACATATCTCCATAATTGCACTGATTAAAGGCACATAAATGTCCTTGAAACTTTTGTAGGCATAATTTGCCTGTAAAGTAAAATCTGTAATTACAAATTATTATATTCATTTTTTATAGAACATAGTGTTCTGTGATATTCTATGTTGACTATTAAATAGCTTTATTGAAAATACTTGAAAAGAACTACAATGAAGTGTATCATAAAGAAGATTTCATCACGAACAAAGTTTAGCATCACTACATTTACAAATTTACATTCTGAAATTAATTGACACCGGAGACAGGGCTTCATGAGTTATACGAAATAGATCTTACTTATATACACACCAGTTTACATACTAAATCTGATTATTTTTGTATATCCCTCATATTATCCGATTGAAAACATGGCAACAACCGCGAACGTAATTTGATGTTCAATAAGAGTCATCTTTGTTGATATTTAAACTCAATCGTAATTTATTCAGCTAAATATTAAAGTATATCTCCCCTTTTTTCAACATAAGAAACTATATAACGCAAGTTATCATGACTTTGGCAAAATAATAATTGGATTCAACTTTATAGATCAGTCACTTTATTCACTTCCGGAAGCATCAGTATGTAAACATATTATTAGAATCACTATTTTTCGAAAATCACGAATAAGATAAATTGAAACTCTATTTCTTGAATTATTTATTAAGATTGATATAATTTTTCATGGCATAAAGAGCCATTCGATAGAAATAATCATTATTATTCGAAATTGTAACATTTGACTTATAAGCTTACTTTTATTACATTATCCTAACCTATTACTCGGCTTGTAATAATTTGAAGGCTATAGTGTTGTCCCAACCGCCAGCAGTAATATGAAAAGTATTGTTGATTATGTGAAAGTTTATATATTTAAAATTGGTCAACAAAGGGATGAAAGATTGATATACGGTTTATTTCATCAAATCTTGTTTAATAGTGTGTCGTGCTGTGTCCTTATGTCGCCTCCTGTCTTATTTGATTCCTTGCCATCCTCATTGCTACTGATCCCGTTTGCTTGTTTTTGCTTGGAGATGTGTTCACTTTATGCGACCCATCCTTTTATTATTTGTTTTCATATTTTGTTGTTTCTATCAAATGATTTAGAACAACTGTTGAACGTTGTTAGTTGATGTTTGAAGCATAATAAAGCTCATTGAATAATTATTCTTTTGCCGGCTTTGTATGTCTGTCTTTTCAAATATTTTGTGACAAAAGTAATAATTCAGTACTAGTCTAGTTATTTACCTTCGTTCAATAGAATGCTGAAAACTGATCGCATTTGAAACCATAAACTGCTTAAAAAGTAATTTTCCTAACATAGGATTTCTTACTATAAATTCGACAGGTTTTTGAAAATATTTGAAATATTGAATAAGTAGAAAGGATTTAAACAATTTATCCTAGTAGACTGAAGAAAGATGAAGAGCCGTCAATTAGTCAAATAAAAGACCCATAAAACGAAAAGTGAATAGAGTAAAATTTTATATCTGAAAGAAGTAGGAATAGAGGCTTAATAGAATTAATGCAAAAATTGTTGTGTTAATAAATGTTTCAAGTGTAAGCCATTCATAATTTAAGATAGAAAAAATAACAACTTATGATGAATAGTAGAAAAGAGGATGATCTATACAGCAAGTAAACCGGGGTAGTAGTAGAGTGAAACATACTTAATCGTTTACTATCTCAAATATGCATTTAAACTGCCTGAAATATGATGACTTTAATGTCTTTACTTAAGTTTGTGTCGTTATTAATTAATATGTGGATAATTACATTACAGTAAGCTGTAAGAGTTTGTTAGAGGCTTTTTATGATCATACAAAGAAATGATTGTAAGCTTCTGGAAGTCCCCATTGGCGAAATATATTTTTCAGTACAGAACAGATGGTGTTTAAGAGAGCCGCATTCAGTTCGTAGACGTGCTTGGTATATTTGCCATTTTCTTATCCTAGTTTAAAAAAAAGTTTGGACTATATTTATTATTTCTTTCAAAAGGCGAATTTTTAGATTGTTCCATTCTTTAAAAACAGAAGGAAGAAAATCCTGTTTTTGTATGCATGTTTTGATTATCGATCGATTGTAAATTATAACGTGTGGTTTCACCTACAAAAGGATGGACAAAGGTATCCCTGGATACCGGCTGCTATTAACTTCAGCAAGTGGTTCTATACCCACACATTATCGAAGGTCTTGCTGATGTCGAAAACGACAATTCGTATTTAACGGCTTTTATCAAGAGCCTTACCGAAAGATTTGTAAAGAAATGATTGTTGATTTACAGTTGAGTCGTCAGGTTTGAAACAACATTTAAAGAAAGAGATTTAAATTTATGGTCATGAAGAAAGTATAATTGAAAATAATGCTTTAAAACTGTTTTCTATACACAGCAATGGAGAGATATGGGACAAAAGATTTTGAGTAACAATGTATCACATCTCTAAAGAAATGGGCAAATATTGACATCTTTGAAACATGAATGATTTCCTCATACTGTACTTACGTACCTGAGAAAAAAGTATGTTCTGTTCTGTTCTGATTTGATGACTCTCTACCAGTCACTCTTTGATGCGCTGTCTGATGTTAGTGAGTCTGCAAGTTTCTGATTGTGGTTATTTTTGGCCATGTGAATAAGTGAGACGATTATATTATGTAATTATTTGACGTCATTTACGTATTTCAGAACATATATGAGGTAACAAAATAACACGTTCATGTAAACAGGAATCTGACGATATTGGATTTGCTAGGTCCAGAGACATAGACGACGTATCGGACAGAGATGCAGTTGAGAAATTTGTTGATGATGGGTCAGTTTGGGTAGTAGTGGTATATCTACAAATAGATTAAAAAACAATATGCAGCCATTGAATGCACGCCATGTTAGTGAAATTAGCGATGAATAGATGAGTAAAGACTACATTTTGAATATAACACACATAGCGTGGTAAAGTTTGTCTGTAATGTTAATGTTGTCTTAAACTTAATTCCATATATGATAAGGCAGCAAGTACATTAGAGTAATGTTTGGGCAGCAAGCATATTCAGTAAGAGGGAGAATTTTCATGTACATACATCATGCATAGGTGTTTTGTCATTAAAAAATTTATGTTCGGAACAACAAAAACCGCGCTGTCAGTATCAGGCATCCGAAGATATCTATTATAAGCATCCAGAACATTATCTTTACAATGTTCCGAAAAGATGTCCTTGGAGGAAAGAAAGAGTTAACATAAAGGAGAAAGCCAATAATTATGTAAAGAGAGTATGATGTAAGAAAATGACAATTGAAAGAGAAACTTAAATAACATAAACGAACCAAAAGGAGCACTGAAAATCATAACTTAACAAAAAAGTGTGCATACTATACACATAGATTTGTGGTTGTATATGAATAACATGTTAATTGGTGGTAACTATGTCAATATAACATCATAATATACTATATACTAATGATTTACAATATCAGTTTTATTAATTTAGCTTTTCACAAACGTTAATTACAATTACTGAACAAATATTGTATTACATGTACACTGGTTTGTAAAAGTAGATCTGTTTGAATCATGAACATAATAAGGCATTGAAAATATTTAAATATGCAAATAAAAATTTCCTATAAATATCATCCCTAATATAAAATAAAAATTAATGTGACAATTTGCAAAAGGCACTCGTTATTGTCTATTAATATTGTTTTAAAGAAATCATTTCCTAAAAAGAGTCACAAAAATCAATTTGTCAAATCAAATTAAATTAGCCAGTAAGTATATTTTGTGTTTATACGTGCATATAAGCTTTACCTTTATTGGTTTTACATCAAATATACAACAGGTATATTTATGATATATTGATGAAGTTACTTAAATGATATTTCATTTTGCGCATATAATTTAAAAGCAGGAATGCCTGAACAAAGTCGCTGATAATTGAAAATAATTATTTACATTATGACCCATAAACGAACACCTTTACCCTTCCTTTAAAAAGAGCAAACATTAGTTATGCAAGGTTTAGAAAATGGTTATATAACATATTGAATGCTTGCTACCTGAAAAAGGTGCTATATATGAAATCATTTCTCATAAAAGTAGCAAAATATATAGGTCGTATTTTGATTTCCATACAAAATACTATATCACTATATCAGCACTGTTTCCGGCTTATAAGTATTTTTGATATAACTGGAAATCAGAAAAAGCTTTTGAAAAATAAAAATAAAAACATTGTGGGGCATAGTCGGTATTTAAAGTCTTATTTTTTTAAAAACAATGTAAAGTATTTTTTTAAAGTGTTCAAAAACCCTCTAATGCCAATATTTAGATAAAGTAATCTATAAATTTAGACTAATAATCAGATAACTTGGTATTAGAATATGTTTTTAAAATGTGTCACAGTTGAGTTCTCTTTTTATCGTATCGTATCTTTTAAAGTATAGTGCTCTTAATTTGCAAATTCTAAAATCCCTAGTCTCGATCCAAATTTTATAACATTTAAAAAAATATCTGCACAGTACTTATTTTGTGACTTCGATGTAACGAGGTTAGAACTTAGAACTGAGATTTTCTGGTCCTTCGGGATCATTGATGCCAGCACTATTAAGTGTTGAGAATTGAGTACCGCTCAAGCCGGTGCTAGGGGGCGTGAGGGATGTTGCACTTATTCATTATCTCTCATGTACAGACTCAATCAAACCGAGTCTGCAATTCTTATGTAATTTTGTTGTGATTAATGCTTCCGAGGGATCACTTTGTTTCCGGAATTTTAGAAATAACACCATGTTCAATCGGCTCCTGGTTAACATATCATCTCTCAAAGTGTGTCACTGTGTGATTGGCTGAAAATAGGCAAATGAATAACGTTTAAATAACCTGAATATACATATAGAGTCTATATAAACTACAATAATATACCATAGTCTGTCCCATTAAAAATGGAAATGAACTTTTGCCTGGTATGAATTAAAAAAACGACGTTGAATAAAAAATAAAACTTTTTGTAAACTAAAAAAGTCACCCTCAGGATTTTTCTGGATTTTCCCTAAAGTGTCTACTTTTCTTGTAAAAGCAAAGTTTAATTAAACTTCTCTACTTTCTTTACTGCAAAACTCTTGAATGACAGGACTCCTACACTTATGATGATCCAGATTATTTTAAACTGTTAATCCGTCTCATTATTAAAACATTGTTCCAATTGTGGAGTTATCTGGGTTAGCAAATGAAATATGTAAACAAAACACATCATATTTCAGTATGTTCTAAATCCATAATTCAAGAACGGCCCATCAATTTAATTTGTCATCATCACAATGTTTATAACTCTTGAAAATGGATTCCCGACGAAAAAAACTTTATTATGTCAACAAAAATTTACGAAATATTTGACGTAACAAAAATGCCTCGCGCTTTTTATTGATGATCCTAGTTGCGGTATTGACAGAGAGCGGTTAGGCATATGTAACCTCATACGGATAATTTTAAGCGTTGAGATAAATTTGTCTTGATGGCATTTAAAATAGCTTTTGTATACCCAGATTTTGCAGTAACTGTTAAAATTACACCTTCAATTCATATATTTACAATACAACTTTTGATAATATTTGAATAATTTTAAACACACTTAATGACATGAATCTATATAACAATACAATACTTCTTCCATTAATTCACATATAACCTTCGTTTTGTTTTTATGATTTTTTTTCAACTGTTTTATATATTTCTCAGAAATTATTTCCTTATATATTATCTCGTTATTCAAGACTTCTGTAAATCCTACTCTTTAAGCTAGAAAATATACAATACGCGGTATTTTTTTCTCCCGCGCAAAAATTACACTTATTGTCCCTTATTGAACATATTGAACGCTCCAATTCAAACTTATTCCTAATAATATCAAATCACTGCCAGTATTTCTTGACAATTTGTTGAATTGTGAGACGGAAAGTTAAATCTGTATATACGAGCTTAAAGTGTATAGGCCTACGTTTGATTGCTCAAACTAGAAAGCATGATAGATCTTTTATATTCTTATAATTAACATTTTCCTCGAAAGCGAGTCTGTGTTCTCTCATTAGCGAGGGAGTTAGTAAAAGTAGACACTGTGGTTACAAGCAAACCAATGCTGAACATATAGTGAATCAGTTCCCCTTTCTACATATTCCTTGTCAAATTTGCAATAAGAAGGGTCACATATTTTTGTATCCCATCGAACCTGGTCACTTTAATTTTTTTGAATAGACGTGATACATACATACTAATGAACAGAATTCAGACAAATACAGAAATATTCAAATTAAACATTAAATTAGCGAAGAACCATTTTTTTAGTTTTCTAGCTAGTGTTCCCGTTACCCTGCGACGCGTTATGGTATCGATTGAAAAACTCTCCAATTAAATCACTTCGCTGCACTTTTTCTCTTAAAAAGAATATAAAATACGACATTATATCATGGTAATTACATGTATTAATCTTTGTGTGATAGAATTTATAAAGCGATTACTGATATTTTCACTTCCAATGATTTTGATTATTTTAAATAATAGTTTGCTAGTAAAATTGTCTTTTTGACACCAACCCTGTTCTCATTTTTCTGTTTGATAATAACATTTAGCTATTGATCAGTAAGTAAATAAGAATAATCATTTTTATATAATTACCGAGAACATTTCATGCTAATTGTGAAACGAACCCTAAATGACGTCTGTATTGGCGCCACCATTTTGAAACGGACAACGGGAAAATATAATTTTTACATTTTGACCATATTACTGACTTTATGAAAAAAAAAGAAAAAACATTAGAGATATTGACGTAGTCAGAGTTAACATGACATTAATTTAAATTATTTTACTATTATATTTAACAAAAAATGGAATATTCAAGTTTGGTGGGACAGACAATAGGTAGATATAAATATCAAACAATAATAATTCCTACGAAAAGTGATAAATGTTTGTATTTTTAATAATTCAAAATTAATGTAAACACACTTTTGTGTAACATTTTTCCTTCGGTAACCTTCAAAATAATCATATCTAAAGCAATATCAGTCAATAGTATGCCGTAAATGATACTTATCACTCTACCTGAATTTAAATTGTTTCCGGCTAAATTTTTGTATACTTTTACAAACATTTAGAAACATCACAGGTTTAGTAAAGTGCTTAAAAATATTTTAAATTGATAAGATATTTAAATTTAAACTACATCTTTTTTGAGAGTTTAACATTATATTACCTGTTTTGTGCTTCACTAACATCGGCTGAAACAATTTATTTGAAAAATATAATAATGAGTAAGTATTTTTAAACAAAATTAGTGCATTTATGCAACTGACTCAATCATTCGAAGAATTAAAAATATCAACACAAAATTTAGTTCGTCAATTGATGTCTTGCATGATCTTCTTGAATGAAATAAGGATTAATGTCAAAATCTAACAGTATTTAAATTGTTTACTCATGAATAATTGAATATTCTGACTTTGAGTATATAATTACATGTTCGATAATATATCTTGCAATTTAATAAAAACCTTACCGTTAAGATAATCATCACTCTCCCCATCTTCTGCCTCTATTGTATATTGACATTGTTCGGAAGTTTGCCTAGAATATTTTTTCAGATAATACAATTACAATTTGGATTTAGCATTCTTATTTACAACCATCTGCCGTTGACTTGAACAGATAAAATGAAATTCAAAATAATCTAAAAAATCATATTGAGATACTCATTTTTCTGATCAAGATATGTCAAACTTCAAATTTCACTAAAAATTAAAAAAAAAAAAAAACAATGTCAAAATAATTATTAACGCATTTCAATTGAAGCAAACAATTAACGATGACTTACGATGAATGTACTGAATCATTCGAATCTGTCTCCACCGACTCTCTAGATTGATGTTGATCTTGTGTCTTCGTGCCTATTTTGTCATTCAAGAAATACATCATTTCGTAATGTTCAACGAATTCTTTAAATGAGTCGTATAATCATACTTAATCTTTCAAATTCTTGTTATTTCAAACATAACAATAATATTACAATAGAAGAGATAACAAAATAAAATCACCTTCTAATGAATCATACGTCTCATTGCTCTCTGTATCTGTTTTGTTATGAGCTTGTTCGTTGTTTTTTCTAGAACACATTTCAATCGAAAAAGATTACAAATTTAATATGAAAAGCTTTCAGATTTAGATGATGTTGTTAAAGAAATAACACATATACTTATGATACAAAGCGTAAATAACGTTTGACTTTTATTGTGTTATATATCATTTACATTGCTCGAATTCATAATAAGGCAATTTTGAACGGACGAAATCAATTAAAAAAATAAACTAGCAGTCCAATATTCTTTAGATAATTGATATTTTCTGCCTTGATTTCGTTTTTTAACATTGAAAACGTATGCAAATAGATAAAGCATACATATCATAGCAGAAAAAAGCACGAATATGAACAAATAAGGATGACATACGGTGAAGGTGCCGAATCATGTGATGCCTACGGTGTCCTTATCGTGCCATTTAGAATGTCGTCCGTCGCGTCTAAGGGTAGACACACGACAATGCGAAGTGACATCGCGACAATGCGAAGCGACGCTCGACAACGCGAAGCGATATGCGACAATGCGAAGCGACGCTCGACAGTGTCAAACGATATGTCGCACTGTCGCCTAGAAATGTCGCGGTAAAAAAGGGCGACATTTAAGAAATGTCGCTTCGCGTTGTCGAGTGTCGCGTTCGCATTGTCGAGCGTCGCTTCGCGTTGTCGCGATGTCACTTCGCGTTGTCGCGATGTCACTTCGCGTTGTCGCATTGTCACTTCGCATTGTCGAGTGTCGAGGTTGGTAGAAGTGCATACCACGACACTCGACAATGCGAAACGACAACGCGAACAATGCGATACGACGCTCGACAATGCGAAGTGACACTCGACATCGCGAAGCGACATTTTTAAAATGTCGAGTAAATGTCGCGTTATTTTTATGATTTTTACACCGCGACGCTCAACATTGCGAAGCGACACTCGACAATGCGAAGCGAC
>NW_026857338.1:0-18278 GCF_026571515.1 Ruditapes philippinarum
GACGGGCTATTTTTGGTCATTTTAAGTCAATAAATTTCCATGGGTACAAGAATTCATCAAAAAGTATTTTCATTTTAAAGTAAATAGAAAAAAAATATTCCAAAAAATTTTGGTAAAATATTAAATATTATGGATTGAAAAATTAATTAATTTTGTATTCAAATTTGGAGAAAAAAAGATGCACTACCTTTTTGAAAAATCGATTTCCCAATTTGATACTTAAATCCCAATAAATGTATAATGAAAAAATGTAATAATCTCATTTAACAATCAGAAAAATAAAGGCAATGAGAATATACATGATAACTAAAAACATGCGCTTATATTTTGAATCAGATATTACATTGATTAAATATCAAAGACTGATATTCATCTACGTTTGGTTCATACATTAGCTAAATTAACCCTCCTCTTTTTATCGCTCACCAAAAATATCTTCAAATTTAGAACTTATTATGTAATTTAGTTCTTTTTATTTGTTCTTATTCTAGTAGGGTTGTTCCATATTCCTGTCCGTCTACTGTATAATCACCCGTTTAGGGTAATATTGCCTGCTTTTTAAGATTAGTCTTTTGACGTCTTATATGTGATTATGCAGGCCTTCATAACCTTGAAGATTCCTTTTTTTCAAAATTTCATTTCTTTTCTTCCTCATATTCTTTTCTAGCACACGCATCATATTGCTTGAGGACCATACGTCGAGTGGAATGGCACGAGTGTGTTTTCATACCGGATGTACATCTATGGATGTTTCTAAATTCAAATGTGACCCCATAGTAAGTCTGCTGCGGGTGGTGCACGTTATCTTGCAAAATTTACCACTGCCGTTCCATTAAAAAAGGTTGAATCAAACTGAGCCAGCATTATTTTTTAAATTTTGTCGTTTTTTGGGGGGGCGACTTTTTAGGGGGGGATTTCGTTTTCCCTTTGCATATGATAAATTGCTAAAATCTGTATGTTTTTCTACCAAACACTCCTCGTAATTGGAAAGGTTACCTTCATCCTAAAGTGTCCATTAGTTTTTGCGAAAACATTTATTGATACATAAACACTTTGTCGTATCCGCTGACCATTTCAGTTTGTTTGTTTTAGCTGGATGATAGTTTTCGACAGAGATATGTGATCTTTGATTGATAAATTACAATATGTCTAGTTTTACATTCCTTGGGGGTCTTGTTTGAGTATTTGTCTATCAAAACTCACTACTATTCACCGAGTTTTGACCGACAGAACATAGCAGATTCTTGGCGGCGTTTTGATGATACCATACGAAGCCTTCGTGAACCCCAAGAGACCACCGCTTCAAAATCTATCTAAAGCAAGCAGTTCTTTTAATGTGTCATTAAGACTGTCTACTTAACTCTTGTAACTTAACAAAAAGTCACTAGATTATTGTTTAACAAGAAGAAAACGTTTAAAGAGATGAGGAAATCGGATGACATTTAGAGAAACAAACAATAACAACAGAAAATGATGCTAAAACCTTTTTGTTTGGCTTGTTTGCTGTCTTATATCGTATATTTATTTCAATAACAACTTAAAATGAAATGAGGCCTGTCTTTTCAATTAATTGAGTATATAAATGCAGTAATGTAACCGTGATGAAAAGGTTTAACACATACAAAAAAGCAGAAATACCTTAAGATATCCGTGCACATGAGTAAGGACCTTTATCAAAATGAACAAGAAGTATCTTTAAAAAGATACTGGGACGAGGTAAAATGCTTTTACTTGCATAGGTTATTTCGAAGTTTTGTTATAACATTTATTGATTAGGTCTAGGAACAGTGAATGATATGTTTCTATATGAAACTAAGAGCATGGTTCATATATTAAAATATTCGCAAAAAATTTAACTAATTAGTTTGTTTTCGAAACGCATTTTACTTAATTAAAAAGATCCTTTATATTATTTTACTAATTCTAGAATGGCCAATTAGATTCCCTGATTTCAGTTTTTGATTTTAAAATGAGAATCCTGTTTATAATCAGTTCTTCCTGTAAATTTTTGCCGGAAGTCAAACCGTTCTCAGATGGACTTCGTCCGTAAAGGCATTGGGTACAATTTTAACCATTATTTAGAAAACAATGAATCATTTGTATAAAAAGCCAAGCAGGGAGATGATTTATGACACTATACAGGCATCAAACATTTAACAATTTGTTTTTCCTCCTACGATTGTTATGATTTTATACAGCAATAGAATACATGTGTATAACTACCTTATTGGAAAATATATTGTTATCGCCGCAGCTAATGATCTACAACACTGATGGACAAGATATTGATAGAGTAATTTTATATCTGAGATAGTTTATTTTAGGTTACAGTATAATTTTCATAATCTCTCTAAGCCTCATTGTTATAAACACAAATTTTGAAGAAGACGAAAGCTAATCTTGGTTCATTGTGTTGTTATCGTTTTACTTTCTGCTTGCTTAACTAATTATTTTGCGTATAAAGATCCAGTAAAACCGTCATCTATTATGTACTACACATTGTATTTCTATTCATCAACCGAAACAACCGAAAACAAGTCAATTCTCTCCATCCCCCCCCCATATTTCATATTTCATTCATAAATAAACCACTATTCGTAATCAAACAAATTAACCTGAGCTATAAGGAACGAAAACTACCATTGCATACAGATAATAGAATTTAATATTACCATATTGTATGTTGCAGTGGTTGTAATGCACTATTAAGCTTTCAATAATGTTTCATAAAAGGAAAACCGTGTTATATCTAAAGAAACAAATGCTCTAAATAACTTTCTTTCGACCCACTATGTCCTAATGTGTTATGATAATTGTATTCATATTATTTTAAATAATAACACAAATGGTAACTGTGCAATAAAATAACAAAACGAATAGTGTATAAAAAATCTTTACCTGATGTGTATTTTTAGCATGTTCTAAAAGAGGATTTCTCTCCTTACATTTAAAGTAAACAAATTTTCAAACGACTGGTGAATACGGAGAAAATAAAGCAATTTAAGGATTTTTTCCCCATTTTCGTAGTGTGGGTACTAATTACTTGAAACACTTTACACGCATTTCAACTTCTACATAAAATCTAAATTGCTGCACATAATGGAATCGCTGCTCTCTACATTTGTAGCATTGATGTATGAACACCTATTATCTTTAAAAAGGATTGTGCAGTTTTCGACATGTGCTTACTTGTTTTGTTGCAAATTTCAGACAATAAAAATAACAACTTAATACAATATCATTCTGATATATGAATTAACATTATAAATTTCAAGGGGAAATGCTTGTCTATCGAATTTGAATAGAAGCATAATATCAGAGAATCATTTTTTTTTTAAAAAAGATCGTCAACAGAAAAAAATGTAATATGGCAATAACATTTACAAAATGATACCAGAAAGTGGGGGAATTTTAAAGACTTCTGTTCCAATCCTTTTCTCTTGTGTTTTGATTATATATTTTTATAATAATTTCATTAATTAATATTTTTAAACTTAAAATATTGAAAGATTTTATAACGCATTGGGAGTGTTGAGATTTTTTTCATAATTATCTTCCAAGTGTAAAGCCCATACAGTAATTAAACGGTTGATTCAACGATTATCTCCTGTTGTAGTTGAATTCGTTAATTTCAGTTACTGTTTTCATTTGATACTTTTTTAAAAATGTTTAATAAATATTATCACCGAATACATCAAAGAATTATCAGAGGTTTTAAAAAACAATAATGTTAAAAAAAACAGCTGTACTCAAATCATGAATAAGGTAATTAATGTAAAGGAAAAGGGAGCTTTTTTTTCATGGCGATAATGATTTTCAATAGTGAACAATCTTTTATCTGTTTACCCGCTTCTGCGCCCCCTTAATGGCACCATTTAAGTACGTGAATCGAACAGGGTTATTTACGCTAAATTATGTGATTTTGCAGACACTTTATACACCCAAAGCATTAGAATTATATAATCCATGACCTGAATTTATAAGATATCTGTGACATTTTTACATGTGGTAAGAATATAACTGTGTTTGTACTCAATGATTAAAAAATGCTGAATATATCGCTTTATATTGTCATTTTTTTAAGTTCGAGGGTAACTGGTAAATGATATACATGTACTTTGTTCTGATAAATAAGAATTTTTAGGGGTTTGTTTTTCAAATCATTCAAAGTAAACGAAATAAAATAACGAATGTTAAAAGCGTTGAAAATTAAGAAATTTCAAAATATTTCTTTACCAAAATGTAGTCGTGTGGAATCATATCATTTTAAAACAATTTACAAACATTTTACTTTTTATAGAATAACTGCACTTTGTAGCATTATCGTATGACAACATACCATGTTTATAAAGGAAAATGTTTTTTAAGTCATAATCTCATTTATTCTAATGCTGGTTACTTAGACACTTCTCCTCAATCACAGCTAATTTAAACATCCAATTTTAAATGAACATGATTTGTTTTATTATCTTTTTTCGAAATGCAAGCTCATTGTTTTTGTATTTGTGTTTTTTTAATAATAACATTATTTCAAAACAAAAAATACAGCATAAGTTTAAATAATAATCAGCGATAATGCGTTATAGCAGCGATTTAAGCTAATGAAGATTTCAGGATTTTTTTTGACAGTCTTAAGTATCGCCTAATCGTAAATCCAATAGTGCAATCTATTAATGTTCACACCAAGGATTTCTAATAACTGTGTGCTGATCTGATTGTTTGCCGTTTTATGTTGTTGTCTGTTTTTCACTTGATAATTTTTATCAATATTTAATTAACATTGTCATTGAAAAAAATCAAATTATATCGCATATTAATTTAAAAACAAGATCAATAGGGAAGGGTGGCATTCAACGAACGCATCCCCCAACACAGGACCACTGGCAAGGAGCCCAACAGGACATCAAACAGGACACGTAAACATTTATAATATTTTATATTAGTAAATTCTTCAACAAATAGTATTAAAAATTAAGATAATACATAGGCTTTAATGTTGCAAGGGTAATATATCTAAATACAAAACGATCTTAAAACAGGCTAAAATGGCGATTACGATTGTCAAGGAGTAGATAACATTCCATGTAATTCCTCTTTTCGGGTCTTGTTTGAGATAATGGCGTCTTTGAACAATCGCACATTAAAGTTTTCGCTGAATTAGGCGATAGTACATTTACTTGAGTCAACACATGGCAATCATAGGATAATGAAACCATGAGTTGTGAAATATCCAGTGTCCTAAGTGTTACCTTTTTTAAGATTCAATTGCATCTTTATACATAATAATAGCATAAAGGTCTTTCGCCGGTGCTAGGGGGCGTGGACTTGCACTTTCTAATACCGTCCATGAACAGGCTCAATCAAACAGAGACTGCAACGTTATCAATTTTGTAGATATTCCGATTTTTTCTACTCTGTTGTATGTACTCAAACAATTAGAGAACAAAAAACAACTGACGTAACTATCAAATAACCCATTGTCAAATCACATTTTCTTTGATCATGGTCAATAAAAATCAGTAAATGAGTCGTAAAAAAATCTCACCCAGGGTTTCATCATTACTAGTATTCAGTATCTGAATGCGATAGTTCTGCGTTTACTCCCTCGGGAATTTTGTATCAAGCTATATCGCTTGGGTTGTTTATTGGTTCGAAATCTCTGTTGTAACGCAAGAGTCGCTGATGATTTTTGGAGTGCATTGAATAGATAGATAGTGACGATGGGCTATTTTTGGTCATTTTAGTTCAATAAATTTCCATGGGTACAAGAATTCATCAAAAAGTATTTTCATTTTAAAGTAAATAGAAAAAAATATTCCAAAAATTTTGGTAAAATATTAAATATTATGGATTGAAAACAATTAATTTTGTATTCAAATTTGGAGAAAAAAAGATGCACTACCTTTTTGAAAAATCGATTTCCCAATTTGATACTTAATCCCAATAAATGTATAATGAAAAAATGTAATAATCTCATTTAACAATCAGAAAAATAAAGGCAATGAGATATACATGATAATCATAAAACATGCGCTTATATTTGAATCAGATATTACATTGATTAAATATCAAGACTGATATTCATCTACGATGGTTCATACATTAGCCAAATTGACCCTCCTCTTTTATCGCTCACCAAAAATATCTTCAAATTTAGAACTTATATGTATTTTAGTTCTTTTTATTTGTTCTTATTCTAGTAGGGTTGTTCCATATTCCTGTCCGTCTACTGTATAATCACCCGTTTAGGGTATATTGCCTGCTTTTTAGATTAGTCTTTTGACGTCTTATATGTGATATGCAGGCTTCATAACCTTGTACGATTCCTTTTTTTCTTCAAAATTTCATTTCTTTTCTTCCTCATATTCTTTTCTAGCACACGCATCATATTGCTTGAGGACCATACGTCGAGTGGAATGGCACGAGTGTGTCATACCGGATGTACATCTATGGATGTTTCTAAATTCAAATGTGACCATAGTAAGTTCTGCGGGTGGTGCACGGTATCTTGCAATTACCACTGCCGTCCATTAAAAGGCTGAATCAAACTGAGCCAGCATTATTTTAAATTTTGTCGTTTTGGGCGATTTTTAGGGATTTCGTTTTCCCTTTGCATATGATAAATTGCTAAATCTGTATGTTTTTCTACCAAACACTCTCGTAAATGGAAAGGTTACCTTCATCCTAAAGTGTCCATTAGTTCTTTGCGAAAACATTTATTGATACATAACACTTTGTCGTATCCGCTGACCATTTCAGTTTGTTTGTTTTAGCTGGATGATAGTTTTCGACAGAGATATGTGATTGATAAATTACAATATGTCTAGTTTTACATTCCTTGGGGTCTTGTTTGAGTATTTGTCTATCAAAACTCACTACTTCACCGAGTTTTGACCGACAGAACATAGCAGATTCTTGGCGGCGTTTGATGATACCATACGAAGCCTTCGTGAACCCCAAGAGACCACCGCTTCAAAATCTAAAGCAAGCAGTTCTTTTAATGTGTCATAAGACTGTCTACTTAACTCTTGTAACTTAACAAAAAGTCACTAGATTATTGTTTAACAAGAAGAAAACGTTTAAAGAGATGAGGAAATCGGATGACATTTAGAGAAACAAACAATAACAACAGAAAATGATGCTAAAACCTTTTGTTTGGCTGTTTGCTGTCTTATATCGTATATTTATTTCAATAACAACTTAAATGAAATGAGGCCTGTCTGTTCAATTAATTGAGTATATAAATGCAGTAATGTAACCGTGATGAAAAGGTTTAACACATACAAAAACGCAGAAATACCTTACGATATCCGTGCACATGAGTAAGGACCTTTATCAAAATGAACAAGAAGTATCTTTAAAAAGATACTGGGACGAGGTAAAAATGCTTTTACTTGCATAGGTTATTTCGAAGTTTTGTTATAACATTTAATGATTAGGTCTAGGAACAGTGCATGATATGTTTCTATATGAAACTAAGAGCACGGTTCATATATTTAAAATATTCGAAAAATTAAACTAATTAGTTTGTTTTCGAAGCGCATTTTAATTAATTAAAAAGATCCTTTATGTTATTTTACTAATTTTAGAATGGCCAATTAGATTTCCTGATTTCAGTTTTTGACCAATGAGAATCCTGCTTATATTCAGTTCTTCCTGTAAATTTTTGCCGGAAGTCAAACCGTTCTCAGATGGACTTCGTCCGTAAAGGCATTAGGTACAATTTTAACCATTATTTAGAAAACAATGAATCATTTGCCAAAAATACCAGGCAGGGAGATGATTTATGACTATACAGGCATCAAACATTTAACAATTTGTTATGATTTTATACAGCAATAGAATACATGTGTATAACTAACTTATTGGAAAATACATTGTTATCGCCGCAGCTAATGATCTACAACACTGATGGACAAGATATTGATAGAGTAATTCTATTTCTGAGAGAGTTGATTATAGGTTGCAGTATAAATTTTTTACTCCTTAATCTCAATGTAATAACAATGAATTTGAAAAGGCAAAATTATTTCATTGTGTCGTAATTATTTTCTGCTTGCTTAAATCATAACTCTACATAGAAGATTCCAGTAAAACAGTCACCTAACAAAAATCACGTGAAGGCTTGGAGGTATTTTACAAACGTCATTTTCAATAATTTAAAATTGAATCTTTAAAAAACCAGCAATATAGCCCTCGTCCGTGCATATATTAAAATATATATAGTGATAAACATATAAACATATAAAATGTTTAAGAGTATCGCATTAGAGACCGCCTATGACTTACACTCTATAGATAAAGACCGCAAACAAAGTATTGTTATGAAACGAAACCTATTGTAACAAATCCATAAGAAAGAGGTCGTGCAAATTTCAATGTTGGTGATTGTATACTCTTTATCAAGTCTTATAGGAAATATTGATATAGACTTATTCACATTTACTTTATTCATATACTATCAGAGATTTTTTTTATCTGATCAAATATTTGATATGCTTTTTAAAAAGACAGTGTAAAGAATACAAAAAGGCCTGATGTTTAGTAGGAAGTTTTGTTTCATCAAATAACAATCAGATTAAAGGCAATTTACATTTTAATCACTTATCAAATCTAAAACCTAGAGTATTTTAAATTTGAGAAGTTAAGTGATATACTTAATTGAGTCACTCAGAGAAATACACAAGGATGTCATATTAATCAGAGAGCGCAAAACATTATCCTGTTTAGTTTTATTCTAACTAATCATATTTACGAGGGAAATAAAAAAAACTGAAGATTGTAGATGTTTAGTGTCTTAAAATTGAGTCAGTCATATATAAATGCTTGAAGCATTGTTTTTCTCAATAAAAATTACTTTCGAAACTCAAACTTATGATATCTGTTGAATGATACTCTTTAATTAAAATGTAAATGTGTGGGCAATAATATATCACGTAACTGTGTATAATTCGTCGAAATGTTCAAATACACGTTGAGTGGCAACACAAGCGTGTCCGATATCGGTAGGATTACATACTTAATATTGAAGTTTTTTTAAGCCATTACGTAATGGTACATTTCTAAACGCATTCCTATCTCAGTGAATTCTTTTTCCCCTCCCACATATTTCAGATATTTTCCCTTACAAGCAAAACACTATTCGTAAAAATCATACATATCAACATTTGCTATAAGGATCTATAACTACCATTAAGATAATAGAAAATAAATATTACTATATTGAATGTTGCTGTGGTTGTAATGCACTCTTAAGCTTTCAATAATGTTTCATAAAAGGAACATCGTTGTGAATTTAGAAAATATGCTAATGTGCATTGTGATGTAATAATATAAAAAAACACCTTATTCAAAACAAAATAAGATTCATGACAATATAGGAAAATATCCATGACATTTTACATCAATTACAGCTAGAATTATTAGTTTACCTTTCTTGGTGTACATCTAATGTATGTCATGACTTTCAATGAATGATGTTTTATAATACTGATCGTGTATGGCGACTACATCTGGATTGCCTTATATACACCATATGCGACATTTTTCTAACTAAATGCATTCATCTTCTGGTCATTTAGTCCCACCATTGACAATATAAAGACATAATTAAAGCTACTTCATCACATTTATTAGCACAAGATTGTAAGTATGTTGTAGAGTTTAAGAAGTAAGATGTTAATTGTTTTGTTAAACATCCTTGTGCACATTGTCGTCTCCGATGTGCTAAGACAGGCTTTCGCAATGGGAGCAGTGACCTAGTGGTTAAGGTGTCTGCCTCTGTCTCTCAACCCAGGGATCATGGGTTCGAGCCTTTACTCGGGTAACAATCATATTTCCTAATATGACACAAGAGCTGGTTAGTTCAATGAAGCGGACTCGAAAGTGATTAATAGAAGTTGCAAGTACCTGTTTCGCAATCGAGCTAAAATAATTTAATTTAAACTAAAAAAGCTTTTGTGTTAGAAAATTTGTTAGATTATACGTTATGACTTATGGAATAATGTAATAAAAAAAGAAAGAAGACCACTGTTTCAGATGATATATTCAATAGGGAAAAGGGTATACTTTACTAAAGAAACTTTTTAAGAACATTAATTTTGCGAACGTGTAGAGAAAAACATTGTTCAATTCTTCAAATAATATCTGTTGATCAAACATACAATTACAAGAAATGTTAACATAAATCTGTAGAATAACCGTGTTATATCTAAAGAAACAAATGTTCTAAATAACTTTCTTTCGACCCACTATGTCCTAATGTGTTATGATAATTGTATTCATATTTTCTTAAATATTAACAAAAATGGTAACTGTGCAATAAAATAACAAAACGAAAAGTGTATAAAAAATCTTTACCTGATGTGTATTTTTTAGCATGTTCTAAAAGAGGATTTCTCTCCTTGCATTTAAAGTAAACAAATTTTCAAACGACTGGTGAATACGGAGAAAATGAAGCAATTTAAGGATTTTTTTCCCATTTTCGTAGTGTGGGTACTAATTACTTGAAACACTTTACACGCATTTCAACTTCTACATAAAATCTAAATTGCTGCACATAATGGAATCGCTGCTCTTTACATTTGTAGCATTGATGTATGAACACCTATTATCTTTAAAAAGGATTGTGTAGTTTTCGACACGTGCTTACTTGTTTTGTTGCAAATTTCAGACAATAAAAATAACAAATTAATATTATATATTTCTGATATATGAATTAACATTATAAATTTCAAGGGGAAATGCTTGTCTATCGAATTTGACTAGAAGCAAGCATAGTCAGAGAATCATTTTCTTTTTAAAAAAAAAATCGTCAACAGAAAAAAATGTAATATGGCAACAACATTTACAAAACAAGAGCTGTCGGTAGGACAGCAACGCTCGACTATTCTTAGTGCTTGATAGTAAAAAAAAATGCTTGATAGAGTTACCTCCTCCTGTTTACAGGTTGGGGTAATGATGGTGAACAAGTGTGCAAAGTTTCAAAGCCATATGTCAATGAACTTTGAAAATATTTGAGGTATTACAACTTTAACATCAATTCTAAGTCGAAAAAGGGGCATAATTCTGTCAACATGCTTGATAGAGTTACCTCCTCCTGTCTACAAGTTGGGGTCATGATGGTGAACAAGTGTGCAAAGTTTCAAAGCCATATGTCAATGGACTTGGAAAATATTTAAGGTATTACAAAAACTTTAACATAAATTCTAAGTCGAAAAAGGGGCATAATTCTGTCAAAATGCTTGATAGAGTTACCTCCTCCTGTCTACAAGTTGGGGTCATGATGGTGAACAAGTGTGCAAAGTTTCAAAGCCATATGTCAATGGACTTGGAAAATATTTAAGGTATTACAAAAACTTTAACATAAATTCTAAGTCGAAAAAGGGGCATAATTCTGTCAAAATACTTGATAGAGTTACCTCCTCCTGTCTACAAGTTGGGGTCATGATGGTGAACAAGTGTGCAAAGTTTCAAAGCCATATGTCAATGGACTTTGAAAATATTTGAACTATTACAAAAACTTTAACATAAGTGGTTACACCGACGCAGACGCCGACACTGACGCCGACGCTCGGGTGACTACAATAGCTCTACTTATTCTTATCGAATAGTCGAGCTAATGATACCAGAAAGTGGGCCGACACTGACGCCGACGCTCGGGTGACTACAATAGCTCTACTTATTCTTATCGAATAGTCGAGCTAATGATACCAGAAAGTGGGGGAATTTTAAAGACTTCTGTTTCAATCCTTTTCTCTTGTGTTTTGATTATATATTTTTATAATAATTTCATTAATTAATATTTCTAAACTTAAAATATTGAAAGATTTTTATAACGCATTGGGGGTGTTGATATTTTTTTTCATAATTATCTTCCAAGTGTAAAGCCCATACAGTAATTAAACGGTTGATTCAACGATTATCTCCTGTTGTAGTTGAATTCGTTAATTTCAGTAACTGTTTTTATTTGATACTTTTTTAAAAATGTTAAATAAATATTATCACCGAATGCATCAAAGAATTATCAGAGGTTTTAAAAAACAATAATGTTAAAAAAAACAGCTGTACTCAAATCACGAATCTTAAATGTGGGAAAGGTAATTGATCTAAAGGAAAAAGGAGCTTTTTTTCATGGCGATAATGATTTTCAACAGTGAACAATCTTTTATCTGTTTACCCGCTTCTGCGCCCCCTTAATGGCACCATTTAAGTACATGTGAATCGAACAAGGTTATTTACGCTAAATTATGTGATTTTGCAGACACTTTATACGCCCAAAGCATTAGAATTATATAATCCATGATCTGAATTTATAAGATATCTGTGACATTTTTACTTGTGATAAGAAAAATGCTGAATATATCGCTTTATATTGTCTTTTTTTTAAGTTCGAGGGTAACTGGTAAATGATATACATGTACTTTGTTCTGAAAAATAAGAATTTTTAGTGGTTTGTTTTTCAAATAATTCAAAGTAAACGAAATAAAATAACGAATGTTAAAAGCGTTGAAAATTAAGAAATTTCAAAATATTTCTTTACGAAAATGTAGTCGTGTGGAATCATATCATTTTAAAACAATTTACAAACATTTTACTTTTTATAGAATAACTGCACTTATCGTATGATAACATACCATGTTTATAAAGAAAAATGTTTTTTAAGTCATAATCTCATTTATTCTAACGCTGGTTACTTAGACACTTCTCCTCAATCACAGCTTATTAAAACATCCAATTTTAAATGAACATGATTTTTTTTTAGATCGAAATGCAAGCACATTGTTTTTGTGTTTGTGTTTTTTTTAATAATAACATTATTTCAAAACAAAAAATACAGCATAAGTTTAAAAGATAATCAGCGATAATGCGTTATAGCAGCGATTTAAGCTATTGAAAATTTCAGGATTTTTTTTGACAGTCTTAAGTATTGCCTAATCGTAAATCCAATAGTGCAATCTATTAATGTTCATACCAAGGATTTCTAATGACTGTGTGCTGATCTGATTGTTTGCCGTTTTATGTTGTTGTCTGTTTTTCACTTGATAATTTTTATCAATATTTAATTTACATTATCATTGAAAAAAATCCAATTATATCGCATATTAATTTAAAAACAAGATCAATAGGGAAGGGTGGCATTCAATGAACGCATCCCCCAACACAGGACCACTGGCAAGGAGCCCAACAGGACATCAAACAGGACACGTAAACATTTATAATATTTTATATTAGTAAATTCTTCAACAAATAGTATTAAAAATTTAGATTATACCTATGCTTTAATGTTACAAGGGTAATGTATCTAAATACAAAACGATCTCAAACGGACTAAAATGGCGATAACGAGTTTCAAGGAGTGAACAACACTCCATTTAATTCCTTTTTGCCGGTGTAGTTTGAGATAATGGCTTCATTTAACAATCGCACATTAACGTTTCCGCTAAATAAGGCGATGATACATTTACTTGATTCAACACATGGCAATAAAAGGATAATTAAAACCATGACTTTTGCAACATCCAGTGTTGCCTTTTCTAAGATTCAATTGCATCTTTATACATGATAACAGTATATAAAGGTATTTCGTCTGTGCTGGGGGGGCGTAGACGGTAACTTGCACTTTCAATTTTGACATTTTAGGCGTTCTGCAGGGATTTCGTTTTTCTCTACTCTGTTGTGTGTACTCAAACAATTTGAGGACAAAAAGCAACTTACGTAACTATCAAATAACCCATTGTCAAATCACATTTTCTTGGATCATGGTCAATAAAAATCAAATCATAAAAAAGTAAATGAGTCATAAAAAATATCTCATCCAGGGTTTCATCATTACTAGTATTCAGTATCTAAATGTTCACTCTCTCTCTCGGGAATTTTGTAACAAGCTGTATCGTTTGGTCACAATGCGATGTTTATTAGTTCGAAATCTCTGTTGTAACGCAAGAGTCACTGACGATTATTGGAGTGCATTGAATAGATAGATAGCGACGATGTCATATTTTGGTAAAGTTACAAGGTTACAAGAATTCACCAAAAAAGTGTTGTTTTTTTATTATTTGTTCAGTAAATAGTAAAAAATAAATCTGCTAAAACAGGTTAAATAAAATTATTTTTTATAGAAAAAATGCTGCATTACCTTACTTAGACTTTTTTCGATTTCCCAATTTATTACTAAATCCCAATAGATATATAATGAAAAAAATGTAATAATTTCATTGAACAATCAGAAAAATAAATGCAATTAAGTATGCATGATAATCATAAAACATGCGCTTTGTTTTAATCAGATACCGTACATTGATTAAATAGTTAAGGCTGATATTCATCTACGATGGTTCAAACATTAGCCAAATTGACCTTCCTCTTTTCAACAAAAATATCTTCAAATTTGTTACTTATATGTATTTTAGTATTTAAGTTCTTTTAATGTGTTCTTATTCTAGTTGGGTGGTTCCTGTATTCCTGTCTGTCTACTGTATAATCACCCGTTAAGGGTATATTGCCTGCTGTTTAGATTCGTATTTAGACGTCTTGTCTGTGATATGCAGGCTTCATAACCTAGTACGACTCCTTTTTTCAAAAATTCATTTATTTTACTTCCGCACATTGTTTATTTGCACACGCATTATATTGCTTGGGGACCATACTTCGATTTTCATGGAATGGCACGAGTGTGTCATATCGGCGGTTCTATAATAACCGCCGTATAAACAAATCTATGTTTCTAAATTCAAAATATGACCATCATAAGTTCTCCGGGTCGTGCACGGTATCATGCAATTACCACTGCCGTTCATTAAAAGACTAAATCAAACCGGTAACATTTTAAATTTTGTCGTTTTAGGCGATTTTTAGGGATATCGTTTTCCCTTTGCATATGATAAATTGATAAAAATCTGTATGTTTATCTATCAAACACTCTAATAATTGGAAAGGTTACCTTCATCATAAAGGGCTAATACGTGTTTTTGGGAAAATATTTATTGATACATAACGCTTTGTCAAATCCGCTGACAATTACAATTTGTTCGTTTTATCTGAATGATACTTTTCGACAAAGATATGTAGTTGATAAATTATAATATGTCTAGTTTTACATTCCTTGGGGTCTTGTTTGAGTATTTGTCTATCAAATCTCACTACTTCACCGAGTTCGGCCGACAGAACATAGCAGATTCTTGGCGGCGTTTAATGATACCACCACACGAAGCCTTCGTGAAAAAGAGACCGCCCGCTTCAAAATCTAAAGCAAGCAATTCTTTTAACGTTTAATATGATTGTCTATTTAGCTCTTGTAATGTAACATAACAATAAGTCATTAGAACAAACTTAAATGAAATGAGGCATGTCTGTACAATCAATTGAGTATATAAATGCAGTAATGTAACCGTGATGAAAAGGTTTAACACTTACAAAAAACGCAGAAATACCCCGAGTTAGGACCTATATCAAAATGAAAAAGAAGTATTTTTTAAAATATACTAAGACGAGGTAAAACTACTTTTACTTGCATAGGTTATTTATTTAAAGTGACATTATGCCCATCTAAAGGTATATAGCGAGTGAACAGGTGAAAGTCAAAATTAATTTTCATTTTGCCATAATTCCTTTTGATTTAATAATTTACTTCGAATAAACAGTAAATAACCACCGAATTCATACGAAATTTCAGTAAATATCATCTAAAATTTACCTGTAACCTGTTCAATGTATAAAAAGAGTGGGGCAGTCTTTTTATATTATAGGCAGATTTTAAATTTCATACTTAACATTTTCCAATATAATATGTTGGTCAAACATCATTTAACCAGTCAATCTCTTGAAATATAAAGTCAATTCAGCTCAATTCGACAAGGCATATATGAGCATAATGACACTTTTATGATTAGGTCTAGGAACAGTGCATGATATGTTTCTAAATGAAATTATAAACCAGCATGGTTCCCATAATTAAAATACTCGAACAATTAAACTAAAAAGTTTGTTTTCGAAACGCATTTTGATTAATTAAAAAGATCCTTTATATTATTTGACTAATTTTAGAATGGCCAATGAGATTCCTTGATTTCAATTTGGAATTTTAAAATGACCAATGAAAATCCTGCTTGTATTCAGTTCTTCCTGTAATATTTTTGCCGGAAGTCAAACCGTTCTCAGATTGACTTCGTCCGTAAAGGCATTGGGTACAATTTTAACCATTATTTAGAAAACAATGAATCATTTGCCAAAAATACCAGGCAGGGAGATGATTTATGACTATACAGGCATCAAACATTTAACAATTTGTTTTCCTCCTACGACAGTTATGACTTTATACAGCAATAGAATACATGTGTATAACTAACTTATTGGAAATTATATTATTATCGCCGCAGCTAATGATCTACAACACTGATGGACGAGCTATTGATAGAGTAATTTTATATCTGAGAGAGTTGATTTTAGGTTACAGTATTATTTCCTTAATCTCTCTAAGCCTCAGTGTTATAAATACAAATTTTGAAGAAGAAGAAAGCTCATCTTGGTTCATTGTGTTGTTATCGTTAAAGTTTCTGCTTGCTTAACTAATTATTTTGCGTAGAAAGATCCGGTTAAACCGTCATCTATTAAGAATTATATTTCTATTCATCAACAGAAACAAATTCGACAGTATTCGAAGTAATAAGTTCGTACAAACTTGATTTGCAAATGACCACAAAAAAGTCTTGGAGGTCAGATTATATAAATAACGTGACATATTGGGGGTATTTTACAAACGCCATTTTCAATACCTAAAAATTTAATCTTACAAAAAAATCATCAATAAAATCCTCTTCAGTACATATATTGAAAATAAACCACATATTTTATCAAATCCTTTATGTAATATTAAAATTCATTCTCCAAGGATAAAGAATGTCTACGATGTTAATCCTAAAGAGCGTTTGTAAAAAAAGTCTAAGAGTCCCGCTTTAGAGATCGCATACGACTCTTGCATTACGTCTATTTATACGGGCCCGCAAATAAAGTATTGTTATGAAACGAAACCTATTGAACAAATCTATAAGATAGAGGTCGTGCAATTATATGTCACGTGGCTATGGATAAATTGTTAAAAAAACACGTTGAGTGGCGGAACATATGTGTCCGGTTTCAGTAGATTTACACACTCAGTATAACATATTAACGTGTTTTGTTTTGTTGTTTTTTTTTGCATCGTACCATTACATAATTTCACATTTCTAAAAACATTTCTATCTAAGTCAATTCTCCCCCCCCCCCCTCCATATTTCATATTTCCTTCACAAATAAAACACTATCCGTAATCATACAAATTGACCTTTTGTATAATAAAGATAATAGAAAATAATTATTACTGTATTGTATGTTGCAGTGCTTGTAATGCACTCTTAAGCTTTCAATAACGGTTTCATAAAATATCATATTGATGGCAAAATATCGTCGTGAATTTACAAAATATTCTGATGGGCATTGTAATGTAATAATATACAAAGAAACCTTGTTCAAAACCAAATAAGCCTAATAACGAATAAAGAACATATTCACAACAATTTGCTATAATAACAGGTTGAATTATTTTGGTACATTACTATGTGTACTTCTAATGTATTTCATGCTTTTCAATGAATGATTTTATAATACTGATCGTGTATGAATATCTGGAAACAAAGTGATCCCTCACAAGCATTAACAACAGCAAAATTATATGAAAATTGCAGATTCGGTTTGATAGAGTCTGTACATGAGGGATAATGAAAAAAGTGCAACATCCCTCACGCCCGCTAGCACAGGATTGAGCGGTACACAATTCTCAGCACTTAATAGTTCTGGACACAATGATCCCGAAGAACCGGTAAAATATAACAACACTGAAGTGAAGTACGGGGCAACTTTTTACGGCTGCTACACGGCACTTGCAGCTGGTGTTGTGATGTACAAATACCTATATATGAAGACAACATCTGGATCGCCTTATATATACCATAAGCGACATGTTTCTAACTAAATGCATTCATTTATATGGTCATTTAGTCCAACTATTGGCAACATAAAGAGATAATCAAGATAATATATCACATTTATTAGCACAGGCTTGCAAGTATGTTGTAGAGTAAAATAAGTAAGACGTTAATTGAGTTGTGAAATATCTATGTGCACATTGTCCTCCCCGATATTGTATGCAATAGAAAATTGTAAGAACATACGCAATGGCTTTTGGAAAAAGGGAACAAAAACAAGAAAAAGCCACGTTAGGAAAGATTTATCCCATTGTGGGG
>NW_026857339.1:0-55612 GCF_026571515.1 Ruditapes philippinarum
AAAATGAAAAAATTAGCATATAATATTTATTTATGTTTTTTACTATTTGAGCATATATGTTTAAAGAATAAAATTACACTGCATGTATTTGGAATATGTTTAAAATATGAGGCACAATCATGTTAAAAGACAAATTTTGCTCTTGTGTGTTTTTGGAAATTTGATCACAAAATTTTTAAGTATGATTTTATACTTTTTTTAAAGTACATTTGATAGTTTTTGTAGAAATTTTTGTCTTTCAATTTTGTGGCAGGTTTTCTTTTTTATCTGAGCAAAAATGCCCCAAAGAAAAAACCCGATTTTGCCAAGGTCAAGGGTATATTTTAATAACGGGCTAAAATCAAACCAATTCTAACACATTTTAAACCCGGGGGTTTGAATCGTCAATTTTGGTTAATATGGAAACCCTTGTGAAACATTTAAGTAAATTATATGTGCTTAAAATTTGATTAGTTGCTTTTTCCCATATTACAGAATTTTCCCTAAACGTTTGTACGAGTCACAAAGAGAGGAGTAGTTGTCGGGGGTAAAGATCTCAATCATTATGATCCTGAAGATAATCTTGCTGGATGAGGTTGTTTATTGTTTACTCTTTTTTTTTGGTTCAACATCTTTTCTTATTAAAATGAAATGTTAGCTATGAAATTATTTGCAACATTAGAAGTTTGTTTGGTTGGTTTATTTTTTGGTCCAAATTATATCACATTAATCTGGTCTTGGTGGTTCATTTTGAGGGTTAAGAGCGAAACTGGTCTATCTGCTTCTGTTTCTATATTAAAATGGACCAGTTTTACTCTAAGCCCTTGATTTATCTTTTCCGTTTTCCTGGATAACTAACCAGTGATTACCAATTTCTCCACTATTTTCTGACTTCTAATCCTAATTGACTGCTGAACCAATATTGAAGGGACAAATAGTCCATTAGACATAATGTCCAAGATCAATTGTCTTAGAGTACAGAGTTCAGACACTGAGTGGTTAATGCATTGGACAAGTAATCTTAGAATTTCTGGCCATTGGGTTCAAACCCTGTCGGGGGCAAGCCATTGTTTTTTGTTAGCAATAAACTTTACACTCATTGCTTAGAACTGGTTGGTTCCAGTAACAGGTTTGGAGTGTTTTAAAAACTTAAAGCTTCCTGAACTAAAATAAATTTGTATAATCTAAAGTGATTGTTACAGAGAAATTCTTGCCAAAGGGTGGAACCAGGCAACCCCGGAGTACATGACTAAATCGGTAGCTCTCTCACTTTTGCAATAAGTAGGCATTAGGAGTGATTCTGTTACTATCCATTTCTATTAACAGGGTACAGACACTGTTTGTGTATTTATCGTGTCAACATATACCGATGGTACACCTACAGAAAGTGCGGCTTGGTTCTGTAAATGGCTAGAAGAGACATCTACAGATTTTCGTGTGGAGAAAACATTACTGCACAACCTCCAATATTGTGTTTTTGGTCTAGGAAATTCTTTATACTCGGACCATTACAATGTGGTATGTAAATTTATAGTTGTTTCCAATTTGTGTTAATGTAAATTTACATTCCTTACTACTATTCAGTTATGGAAAGCAATCTTTCAGGTTTAACTGCTGTATGTAAAAGCATTGGAAATGTTGAAATTATTCTTCTCTAAAAATATTGAAAAAATTAATTAATTGATTCAGGCTTTTCTTTTTTTTTTTTAAAAAAGTGTCTTTTTGCTTGTCTTTCATTAGTGATTTTAAAGAAAAGTATCAATTTTATTATCTACCAAAGCTTTAACTTTGCCTTGCAACTTCAAAAGGTCTAAACCATGTGATTTTATTTTTTAAAGGTTGGTAAGAATATTGACAAAAGTGGTTACATAAATTTATCAGCTTTGAGAGTTATGCCCCTTGGTCAGGAGACGAGGATGTGGTGAACAAGCAAACATGGAGGTACGTTATCACTTGTTATCAGGTTGTTCAAACATCTCATCATAAAATATGTGGTGATTTCATTTCCTTATTTAAACAAAAAGACAAAAGACAATATTGTGTTAATTATAACTGGTTATGTTTGATAGTTTATGTCACAGTTGAACTTGAGCATTTTGATATCCGGGTTGAAAACAAGGTGTTATATCTATCTTAGTTGTCTTAAAGCTTTTGAAATAATGATAAAATTCAATACTGATACTCTTAATGCTATCTTTTACAAGTCCAGTTCTGGAATATATTTGTAGTACTATATAATACAATGACAACTTTATGATGCATCCAATAACCAAGTTGTCCAGACCTTGCTTCTATACACAGCCTTGCATGAAATAGTGGAGAAAAATAGCCAATTCAGACACCTTTCACCTTTTTGTCTGTCAAACACCACACTGCTTGGGTAAATGCATTGGTTTTATTGTGGCTTAAAAATTGCCAGAAATATGTCCAGATTGCTGTGCAGGAATTTATCTTCAGACTTTCCCCATGGATGATGGCTTTGCCAGGGGTTTGTTAGTCCAAACCCAAAAGGATCTAAGATCACCTTCACTCTAAACCTATTTTATTTAAAAGAATTTATCCGATATTTAATACTGAAGAAATTAAACAACTTTGTGACTAAACAACTATTTAACTATTTATACTATAACCAGGTATAGAAGAAGATTTTCGAGCTTGGCGTAAGATATTCTGGCGCAAGGCTGGTCCCATCTTGATATGGAGAGAAAAAACAGTTGACACACCCAATACCACTTTTGGGGAAGCGAAGACAATAGCGGCTGGAAATGACCTAACGGTGGTCAATGTAAAATGTTAAGGCCCAGGATGGTGTGGCCCCGAAATGTAGCAGCTGATGAGGAGCAGCCCCAAAAGTCCCAAGACAAATGAGGTAAATGTTATGGTGTTTTAAATTGCCGTCTGCATGAACTGTTTTTAATTGCCGTCTGCATATTAAGACTTTCCAGTGCCACTAGTATATAGATACAGTCCAGCCTGCACTTCTATGCAGTCAGACCAGGGTCTATACTGTTTGCTGATTAATTTTGATTTTCTGGTAATGAATTGCTTGAAAATCAAAACAGACATGTTTTAAGTAGTGTTCTAGGTTCAAAGTAGGAAATTACATTCACATTGTGCATGGTACAGATACTTAATTGGTTACATTAGGTCTAACTGTTTTGAATACCATGTATTGAAAATGTCAAACTTGCATATCGAGAACTCTGAGCAGAGAGTTCTGCTCTTAGGTACTTATCTTTATTTCTTTCACAATTATATTTTGAATCTTACGTAGCCTTTAAGAAAGTGTTTCAAGTACAGACAACATGTACTCATAGTCAATTGAACAGCTGCAAAAGATTTTTAAACTCTGTGTTATTGGTAGCCTAAAAATAACTAGCAATGTTGGAAGAAAATTTTGGGTCTCAATTTATTTAGTAAAGTTTAAAAATATTCCCAAATGAACATAACACACAGTTTCATAATAACATAATGAGATCTTCCAAAAAACACTGAAAAAGAGACGTAATATGTATTGAGCTAGTGCAAGAGACAGAGAAATAATAAATGGCTCTCAGAAACAAAATGTAAAACAAGTCTAATTGTGGTTTGGATTTGCATTTTGAAACATAGTATATAAACTACATGTATTTAAGAGGCTGACTTCAGCCGTTCCCACCTTTACTCTATCAATAAATGATGTGTTGGATATTTGAAACAGACTATGATCCCCAAAGCAATTATGTTTAAATGAGACAAGACTGTTAAAATTGAAATAGAAATATGAATTGTACACATCCAGTAAGAAATATGAATTGTACCACATCCAGTAAGAAATATGAATTTGTACACATCCAGTTAGAAATATGAATTGTACACATCCAGTTAGAAAATATCACCAGAATTGTACACATCCAGTTAGAAATATGAATTGTAACACATCCAGTTAGAAATATGAATTGTACACATCCAGTAAGAAATAATGAATTGTACACATCCAGTAAGAAATATGAATTGTAACACATCCAGTTAGAAATATGCAATTGTACACATCCAAGTAAGAAATACATGAATTATACACATCAGTTAGAAATATGAATTGTACACTTCCAGTAGATAAATATGAATTGTACACACATCCAGTAAGTAATATGAATTGTACATATCCAGTAAGAAATATGAATTGTACACTTCCAGAATTAGAAATATGAATTGTACACTTCCAGTAAGTCCACATCTTTGTCTTTTCCGATAAGCTATAAACAAATGAGACCACTACTGATGAAGAGGCGGATGATGTCGACGACAATAACGACGAAGTAACACAGAACAGCTCAGGTGTTGTTGACCTTGATAAGATCTTGGAAGAGTCATGAAAGAAAATGAAAACTGCAAAGGTAAGATATTTGCATACAAAATCTTATCTCTATTACCAGTTCACTTGTGATCTTTCTGAGTATTATTTTTCATCTTATCATTCTATACAAAATGATTCAGCTGATTGCTGACAGTTTGATTTAGCAATTTTAATGTTAAAAAAATATCTCACATTAACTATGGACATTCACCAATGTTATCATGCAGGCGCAAAGTACATTAAAACAATTCAAGAACAGCACATAGGTAAACTAGGGATTGAAAAGGGAAGGAACATATTCAGGACTTATACTGTTTTTGAATAAAAAAATGAGATTTGAGACAAGGAAGATGTGGCTTATACTGCTTTTGTTTTACCTACCGTCTAAAATGTAGCGCATTTTACGGGGTTAGCGCCAAAAAAGTGAGCTCAGGTCTAACGCATAATTCATCTCATACTCTAGGTAGTAAATAATTTCAAGAACAGGTCTGCTATGGCCATCACCATGTCTTCACAAATGATACAAGTATTGGTTGATTTAGGAAGCCAGCTTGTAAGTGATAAGAAAAAGCTTAAATCTGTCTTCCTAATGAACCTTTGAACCTTGTTTTTCAACAAAAAACCTATGAAAGAAATTGTAATATTATTTTAAAGGTTCAGAGAAAAGCGGAAGAAGAGGCAGCTGGTAATGGAGGAGAGAAGAAGGAAATGGTTACACCACAGTTGAGGAAAGCTCTCACCAAGCAGGGATACAAGATTGTAGGCTCGCATTCTGGTGTCAAACTTTGCAGGTGGACTAAGGTAAATTATCCAAAACTATTATATATAAAATGTGCATTTTGTGTAGATATCATAAAACTGTTGAGCATATCATAAAAGGGCGAAATAACAAACGTGTTTTCTAACTCATTCAATAGTTTTACAAAGAAAAATAGGAATGATTGTACCATTTTACCTCTTGTAAGTCTCCTCCTGGTAGTTTCATGTGAGTCAATGATAGGTTTCTCTTTTAAAGTTTTCATGCCATATGTCTCGAACTCTGGAATAGGGCAATGTATATAAATGCAAGACACTGTTTTACATTATCAGCCTCATGCAGTAACAAATTTTTCAGTATTTAGAACTAGTTGACAAATTACAACCTCCATGCTTATTAGACAAAATCCCAACTATGATGTTCCTCTCTCCTCAATGTTTACGAGGAAGAGCTGGTTAGTACACATAGCACACATTTCTACTGAGATAATAGAAAGAATACAAAATGAGATTAATGAGCAGACCCCATACCCCGAAGTCTTGCCAGCTGACTCAAAACAAATATTGTCTCTGATTGGAGGTACCCATAGTAGAAAAACGTACACACAAATTATATATTATAACATATAACCTATAACAGCTAAAGTTTTAAAGCACACTAAGCCTCAGAAATTTATGTGTTTTTCCTCCAAAGAAAAGGCAAACCTTCCATAGTTTATATAACAATGATGTTATTGAAATAAATGGAGGAATACATGGTTATATATACCTTAACATGCAAAGAAATAGCAGCACGGACAAATGTGAAATATCAATGTGATACTTCAAAATAATAGAAGAATTGAAATGCGTCACACCTGTTATATATGTCTTTCAAACCAATGCTAAATGACAAAACCTCAAAAACATTAAATCTTGATGACCTTAAAACCTAGAGTTCAGCTATATGGCAAATGAGTTCTGTGTCAGAAACTGTAGAACAAGAATAAACAGATTTTAAGAAATAAAGTAAAAGTATTGGGCTTTAAAACACTAATATGTGAATGTGGATTATTGCTTGTCATAAATTTTTCAAATGGCTTCGAGTTGGTAATGTAACCATTATAGTTTAAATAAACATAAGTAGTGGGAATGATTCCCTAAAGTTTTTGTGATATATAAAGCTAACTTTTTTATTTCAGACATCACACCAATCCTGTTGGTACAGAATGGAGATGGCAAATGGATGACCCAGAACTTGTCTTTAATGGTGCTTTAGAAAATCATGTTAACATGATTAAGCAGTTTAAAGGTATGGTTTTCCATCTAATTTGTTGTTTTCATGTTTTGAGACAGATCTGGATAACGTAATCTAAATGGCTGTTTTTTATTTTTTGTTTATCTGGCTATTATGTCTAACTATCACATTTTTGGTGATACCTCAGCGGTAGGTCAGCCTAACCAGTTTTCCTGGATAACTAACCAGTAATTACCAATCAATTTCCCTGCAAGTGAACAACTACTACTAATCCAGTGATAAGAGACCACAATGCCTAAGATCAATTGTTTCTGAGAAATTTGGTTTATTTGAGGATTAACAAATTTAAACCCCTGTTAATCTAAGCAGGCTAACAGATGAAGTTGGAACTAGGAAACTATTTGTGATATTGTGGCCCAACATTGGCGTCATAACACCCTTAATTTTTTATTATCATGAAATAATATAAACTTAATTGATAATTTACCATTACTTTGCTGATGAATAATATTGCAGGGATGTACCTGTATCTGAAATAATTTGTGTATCATTAAATATGTTGATAAGAATCAACATATAGATATCATTTCATATGCCCCACTTAATTAGGGTCAGGGGAGGTACATGTATGTAGATTTGTCCTGGTATAGCTGCCTTATCTGCCTGCCATGCTGTGAAGCTATCGATCAAAGCAGTGGAATGTGGGGCATCAGTACTTTTTGAACACATTTCTAGTTATTGTCAAATCTACATGCCAAAACTAGAAATAAAAGACCTCGAAAAACTTAACACCCAACAAGAATGAAAATAGGAACCCAAGGGCAAGAGTTTTACATGACAGTATTTACCACCTCCGTCTTAACTCATATCTTTAACCACAAGAATTATCATCCACAATAATTCAAATCATCCTATAATCCCAATATAAACCACTTTATATACATATTAAAAATAGTGTACCACACAGCGATGTTCAGGCAGACGATTTGAGGAGGGCAAAACAGCCCAGAACCACATAATCAATGCCTCTCCTACCCTAAAGGTAGTAGAAAATCGAACTTCATGTAAAATCCAAGAGTAAAATATAATCAGAAATATTATAAGACCACCCTCAACCTTCAATGATAAACACATATTCACATTCATGGTTACAAATGCTCAGTTTCCAGATGCAATAAAGTAAGTTTGTCAGATGACAGAAGATAATCAAATATATCTCTTTGTTTAGGTTATTTATCACATAAACCATGGCGCAGGAGTGTATTTAACCCATTTATTAAAATCAATATTACACTAGTGTAATAACCCTTTGATGTGATGCCTTTTGCGTTATATACAAACATAGCGTTTATGCGATAATGTCAGAGGCTCGCATGATTTGATTTTATTCAACTTATTCAATAAATTTAATATTAAATCTACACTTATTCAATATCCTCTATTTATAACATGCCATTCAGTGAACAATGAAATTATGTTGTGATAATGTCACAGTGAAATTATAAAATATAATTTTTACAGTAGTTGGACTTTATCTGAATGCAGATATATAAAAAAAGATATCGTGAGTTAGTTGAAATATCATCCGAAAAAAACTCCATCATGAGTAAAATATGCTTATTACGAAAAGCACATTAATATCTGCACAAAAATTGAGTATGAAATTATTAATGATTGTTTGCCATATAACATTTTATACAGCACCATATAACCTGACAAATTTCTTTATAATAAAAATTCTATTTATTTTATAGAAATCTCTCGCCAGTCACACAGTTATATGTGAGTGTTGATGCCAGTACAAAAGATAGTCTGAAGAAAATAGACAGACCTTTGTTCAAGGACTTCTGGGAAAGATTTCTAGAAAGTTTGAAGGAATTGTCAGCTAAAGGGCAGAGAACTGTGTACAGGCTTACCCTTGTAAAGGCTTTCAATACAGATGAGATAGAAAATTACGCAAAACTGGTGTCACTTGGAAACCCAGATTTTATAGAAATAAAGGTGAAGGTCATTTGGGAGCTGTCTTTAAGAATTTTGCGTCAGCTTTAAAAACAGTAAAATTTCAAGATTTTAAATGAAAAGTCAAACACTTAAATGCTTTAGTGCTTTAGTTACTTTGCACTTATATATTACTAGTATGTAATAATTGTACATTGAATTTTTGTCATTTTGATATCAGTCTTTATATAAACCTCATGTATGACACTAGTACAGTTTTTCTGTTGTCTAAATTAATTAGTTTGATTGACTTGATAGAGATTTGGTTATCTTTTTAGCTCACCTGTCACAAAGTGACAGGGTGAGCTTTTGTGATCGCTTTTCGTCTGGCGTCCGTCCGTCGTCCGTCCGTAAACTTTTGCTTTAAATGACATCTCCTCATAAACCACAGAGCCAATTTCATCCAAACTTCACAGGAATGTTCCTTTGGTGGTCACCTTTAAAAATTGTTCAAAGAATTTAATTCCATGCAGAACTCTGGTTGCCATGGCAACCGAAAGAAAAATCTTTAAATATCTTCTTTTAAACAACCCTAAGAGCTAGAGCTTAGATATTTGGCATGAAACATCTTCTAATGAGTGTCTACCAAGTTTGTTCAAATAAAAGCCCTGGGGTCAAAATTGGCCCCACCCCGGGGGGTCATTGATTTTCCTTATATGCATATAGTAAAAACTTAAAAAATCTTCTTTTAAAGAACCGTAAGAGCTAGAACTAAGATATTTGGCATGGAACATCTTCTAGTGAGTGTCTACCAAGTTTGTTCAAATAAAAGCCCTGGGGTCAAAATTGGCCCCGCCCCAGGGGGTCATTGATTTTCCCTATATGCATATAGTAAAAACTTAAAAAATCTTCTTTTAATGAACTGTAAGAGCTAGAGCTTAGATATTTGGCATGAAACATCTTCTAGTGAATGTCTACCAAGTTTGTTCAAATAAAAGCCCAGGGGTCAAAATTGGCCCCGCCCCAGGGGGTCATTGATTTTCCCTATATGCATATAGTAAAAACTTAAAAAATCTTCTTTTAAAGAACCCAAAGAGCTAGAGCTAAGATATTTGGCATAAAACATCTTCTAGTGAATGTCTACCAAGTTTGTTCAAATAAAAGCCCTGGGGTCAAAATTGGCCCCGCCCTGGGGGGTCATTGATTTTCCCTATATGCATATAGTCAAAACTTAAAAAATCTTCTTTTAAAGAACCGTCACAGCTAGAGCTTAGATATTTGGCATAAAACATCTTCTAGTGAATGTCTACCAAGTTTGTTCAAATAAAAGCCCTGGGGTCAAAATTGGCCCCGCCCCAGGGGGTCATTGATTTTTCCTATATGCATATAGTAAAAACTTAAAAAATCTTCTTTTAAAGAACTGTAAGAGCTAGAGCTTAGATATTTGGCATAAAACATCTTCTAGTGAATGTCTACCAAGTTTGTTCAAATAAAAGCCCTGGGGTCCAAATTGGCCCGCCCCAGGGGGTCATTTATTTTCCCTATATGCATATAGTAAAAACTTAAAAAATCTTCTTTTAAAGAACCGAAAGCGCTAGAGCTAAGATATTTGGCATGAAACATCTTCTAGTGAATGTCTACCAAGTTTGTTCAAATAAAAGCCCTGGGGTCCAAATTGGCCCGGCCCCGGGGGGTCATTGATTTGCCCTATATGCATATAGTAAAAACTTAAAAAATCTTCTTTTAAAGAACCGTAAGAGCTAGAGCTTAGATATTTGGAATGAAACATCTTCTAGTGAATGTCTACCAAGTTTGTTCAAATAAAAGCCCTGGGGTCAAAATTGGCCCCGCCCCAGGGGGTCATTGATTTTCCCTATATGCATATAGTAAAAACTTAAAAAATCTTCTTTTAAAGAACCCAAAGAGCTAGAGCTAAGATATTTAGCATGAGACATGTTCTAATGGGTGTCTACCAAGTATGTTCAAATGAAAGCCCTGGGGTCAAAATTGGCCCCGCCCTGGGGGGTCATTGATTTTCCCTATATGCATATAGTCAAAACTTAAAAAATCTTCTTTTAAAGAACCGTCACAGCTAGAGCTTAGATATTTGGCATAAAACATCTTCTAGTGAATGTCTACCAAGTTTGTTCAAATAAAAGCCCAGGGGTCAAAATTGGCCCCGCCCCAGGGTGTCATTGATTTTTCCTATATGCATATAGTAAAAACTTAAAAAATCTTCTTTTAAAGAACTGTAAGAGCTAGAGCTTAGATATTTGGCATGAAACATCTTCTAGTGAATGTCTACCAAGTTTGTTCAAATAAAAGCCCTGGGGTCCAAATTGGCCCCGCCCCAGGGGGTCATTTATTTTCCCTATATGCATATAGTAAAAACTTAAAAAATCTTCAATTAAAGAACCGAAAGCGCTAGAGCTAAGGTATTTGGCATGAAACATCTTCTAGTGAATGTCTACCAAGTTTGTTCAAATAAAAGCCCTGGGGTCTAAATTGGCCCGGCCCCGGGGGGTCATTGATTTGCCCTATATGCATATAGTAAAAACTTAAAAAATCTTCTTTTAAAGAACCGTAAGAGCTAGAGCTTTGATATTTGGCATGAAACATCTTCTAGTGAATGTCTACCAAGTTTGTTCAAATAAAAGCCCTGGGGTCAAAATTGGCCCCGCCCCAGGGGGTCATTGATTTTCCCTATATGCATATAGTAAAAACTTAAAAAATCTTCTTTTAAAGAACCCAAAGAGCTAGAGCTAAGATATTTAGCATGAGACATGTTCTAATGGGTGTCTACCAAGTATGTTCAAATAAAAGCCCTGGGGTCAAAACTGGCCCCGCCCCGGGGGTCATTGATTTTCCTTACATGTGTATAGCAAAAACTTTAACATTTTCTTTGAAAAAACCCAAATAGCTAGAGTTTAGATATTAAGCATGAAACATCTTTAAGTAAATATCTACAAAGTTTGTTCAAATAAAAGCCCAGGGGTCAAAACTGGCCCTGCCCGAGGGGTGTCATTGTTTTTAACCATATGTGTATAGTAAAAACTTAAAAAAATCTTCTTTTAAAAAACCTAATGAGCTAGAACTTAGATGTTTTGCATGAAACATCTTCTTATGGGTGTCTACCAAGTCTGTTCAAATAAACAAATAAAAGCCCTTGGGTAAAAATTGGGCCGGGGGGGGGGGGGGGCTTTATACAGGTGAGCGACCTCAGGGCCATCATGGCCCTCTTGTTTATAATTTGGCAAATTAAATATAGTTTACCCTCTACAATTTACACTGACACTTTACAAATTTAATGATAGGTCAAAACATTTAACACTTCAGTGTTTGTGACTTTAGAATGGCTTGATTGCCATGATTTTAAGTCTTATACTTTTTAAGGCATGTTTGTTGACTAAAACTCATTGTCTGCTTTTATTTAGTCAACCATATACTTTACATATAATTCATATAATTAATCTAATTTTAATTTATTCAGGGTGTAACGTATTGCGGAGATTCTAAAGCATCTAGTCTGACCATGAGTAATGTCCCCTGGCACGAGGAGGTCGTCGGCTTTGTTAAACAGATAGCTGATGAGTTACCAGACTATGAGATAGCATCGGAGCATGAACACTCTAACTGTATACTCCTTGCTCATAAAAGGGTAAGTTAGATTTTTTACGGAAAAAAATACTCTTGAGTTGTGAGTGAATTCCTCAATTCTCCGAGAGTTTTGCGTTAATCTCATTATCCTCATACAATGTTACTTGTTTCTAGCAATTTCTAGTTATTTATATAATGGGTTACTGATAAATATGAAAGATTGGAATTTCATATGCGGTTATTTAGAACGTCTGCTGTTCAAAACTGTTTTTGTTAAAACGTCAAATCTTACAGTAGCTTTGACCAATAATGATATAATGAAATTGAAGGAACAAAAATTTCAGAAAAAACTGAGCTTGTTGATGTGTAGATGCTTAGCAGAAAAACGGAGGTATTTGTATTGCTCAGGTTTTAATACATATACATTTGTATTACAGTTCAAGATAGACGAAGACTGGTGGACGTGGATTGATTATCCAAAATTTCATGAACTTGTGAGAAATTATAAAGAAAGTAATGGTAAACAGACATTTTCAGCCAAAGACTACATGGCTAAAACACCACACTGGGCTGTGTTTGGAGCCAAAGAACAAGGTTTTGACCCAAAGGAGACAAGATATTTCAGAAAGTCGAAAAAAGATATTGGTGGTTGTTAAAAATTGGAATATCAATTTGAAAATGTTCTTCCAATTGGACAAAGCTCACTTTGGAAGTGTGAACTAATTTGTATGTAAAGAAAACTCCATTAATAACATCTCAGAATATTCTGTAAAATACATTACATCATAGTTTTCATAAGGAATCTGGTTCTACTCTGGTGCATGCCTTTGCCTGTAAAAATGTAATTAGGGGCACCTGAGGTCATCATTAGCCATTCTCAAAGCTGGAAAGTTGCCATATTATGACCTATACAGTGTCAGTTTGACTTAACACAAGAATTACATCAATCAGTCATTACATTATCTGAGATACATGTATATAACAAACGTGTTTCTCCCTGTGAGATAAAATCTCAGTAATTTTCCAAGTTCCTAGATACCCACATCAAAAATGTATGTGGTATTCATTTCCTGTAATACATCCTGTTAGAAGGAGGATTTAACATTGACACTTCATCTAAAAAGGTCAAACTGGTTGTTAGATTAAATTCAGTGATGTTATGTAGACATACATGATATCTATTACCATCGAGGTAAAAACAAATTACCTCAGCTCTTTACATCTTAAAGACGAGATACCCCGGTAATCGCCAAATGCGTTTTTTTTCTCTCGTCTAAACCCAGAGTACAAACAGAACTTTTAAAGTTACAATTTGGTAAATAAATAAAATAGATACTAGACACAACAATTTGATATGTATATGTAATCCGGCCAATTTGCTGTTCGTGTTCTTGAAATAAATGATAAATGTACAAAAGTATGAAACAGTGAGACAGTATTTCATAAAAAAAATCATAGAAACATGTTTTGCTTACTGTTTTATAACAGATATGTTTCAGTAATATAAGAGGCATTAATGGTGTGGAGGGGTGTTGATGAAATTTAGTTATTTTGGTATTTTCTTTATTATCTAGAAAATGATATATTACATGAGGTTATTATATAGAAACATACTCGAGTATACATACATAAAAAGTAAAAATAAAACAATGGAGAATCCTCAATAACATCATGCTGGGTTTTTTTGTTGGACATTATATAATATTTATTTTATATAAAGGTCTCAATAAAATTAAATGTGCCCGTTAATTTCTGAACCTGTTTACTCAGTTTTTATTTTGTTTTTATCCCAATATATGTTGCTCCAACTTTGATCCTTTGATCATACCCCAAGTTACTACTTGCATTGTATTCCTTGAAGACTGCACTGAAGACATATTGTTATTGATGTTAATAAACCATAAATTAACAAAATGTTTTTTTCTTTTTCTTTCTGGGTTCATTGAGGACACATTTGAACTAGGACCTTCTTGGTACTTTAAGCGACTTGACCTTTGTGTCATCTTGTCAAATATTTACTACACTGTATTTAGGATATTCATTGTAGATGTTCTTATCTACTCCCTTTTTACCTAAACTATTCAAAGAATAAATTGGCTATCCTACTTGAAAGAGGGGTCATCAAAGTGGGCGTAACACTGGTTAAAGTTTTACGTGCAGCTTGTTGCACGGCATCATGTATCATATACGTCTTAGATCATAAAAGTAGGTCAGGTCATGGCCCACAAGTCTGCCATGAAATTCGTATGTTTCATGGCCTCTGTGAAATTAAAAAGTTTTCTGTTAAAGTGTTGTTTGCAACATTTATCTTAAAAATACTGATGTTATTCACCTAAAACTTGATTCACGTTTTCAGAATTATGATTCAAGGCCACTTTTCAAGACTCATAACTCTTGCAGGGATTTAAACGAATTTTGGATGAAACACTTTCCTTTATGAACTTGCAAAATTCTTTGGTCAATTTCAAAGACCTACATGTATAAAGTTGTTATTGAATGAATGTGTACCGCTGGAGGCGCCATGTTCTAAATTCAACCAAAGCTATTTCCTTGGTATACCCATGAAATAGGATGGCCTCAACGCATGTCATCTTGATTTACCCCATTGCACGTAGATCGAGCCTCCTAATAACCTTGCTGTTGACCAACCGAAATATGTGAGATCGAGTTGCATTAATTTACGCAGGTGTGATACTATGACATAACGTGCATGAGGCCCACCTTGCTGTTCTGTCGTATACGCTGATATAAAAAACCCAGTCGATATTTACAAAACTTCAACGATCCTATATGTATACATTTAGTCTCTCAAGGTTTTATGTAAACATTTATTACTAATGTCCCAGATGGTGTTCTATACAAAGAGGAAAACGCGGAAGTGAATTATACTACAAGTATATAGATATTCATTATGTTATCAATAATTTATATTAATTATAATTATAATTCAATGTTTATTTTGTTTAATTCAAGCTGTGTATTCATCATTTGTTAATCAGTATTTCTGATTTAAATTTTTTATCTTTGACTAAATATTTTTGAATATAACCAAGGGGGAGAATCACGCCGTTCGTTACCCAAACAAACAAGATGGCGGATGAAGCCAAAAAGTAGGTTTTTCCCTTTTTTCTCTGAAATTCGTGATGTTCTAATGTAAAGGTACATATAACAACCTTCTCCACAATTTTCCTGGCACACAGGATTTTATTTCATGATGATTCGTCCCGTACTTTATCTGAAATGCGCGTCACCAGATTCGAAGCGAGAGAATTTTCCATCGGTTTGATCCTGGTAACGTACGGCTTTTTCTCTCAAATTCACTGTTTCGTTTACATATATGTATATTAACTGAAGCCACTCACTTTAAAAAGTTGTAATATGTTGTCAAGTAAGCAATCATGCCCATTCTGGCTAGATTTACTGCTGTAAATATTAATATCGAGGCATTTTCTGGAAATGATAACGTATGGCGCACAAAATATCAATGATAACGTACGGCGCATTTTACTTCTTGGTGGAGTTCCATTTGTCCAATCAGCTGATAATGAATTATTTTTATATAAGGAAATGATAGATATCTGAAAAAAATGTTGGTCAGGTCAGAAATAATTAATTGAACAATGCTGTCCCATCGGAAATAAATATCTTTCTAGCTGGTGGCATAATAGATATCCGTTGTTAATACATTTTGTATACCAATAAAAACACACGTGCATGTATAGTTTGAGAATATTTTGTATAAAATGCAGAATAGAAAGAAAAACCTCCACTTTCAGGAAACATTTGTGTAGTGTCGTCTTCACATTAAATTTCGCCAGTGTTATGCGATAATTATGCTCTTTCCCCTTATCGGAAAGAAGAAACGCATTCAGCAGAGCAAAAATGTTAAAAAAGGTATGGACGGCTTGATATATTTTCTTTTTCAAAGAAAAAGTCTAAAATCATTCCTAACAAATTTCTGATAAGGAAATATTAATATTTGAACCCGTCAAACATTTACAAAACGAAAATTGATCGCGACTAGCTTAGCCTACACCCAGATGAGATGAGCCTGTGTTTATTCAATCTGGTCGCTCATTGAAAGAAAAATAATTAACAGAGAACAATGAATGATTGTAGGTTCTATAATGAATTTATTGAATGAGTTAGAAAATAATGTGATGCGAAAAACTTCAATGAATTTAGTAAATAAGAAATTTTCTGTTTATTTGACGGGCGGTTAATATTGAAACGCTACCATTTAGCGAGACGTGCCACTATGACGTCAGATATATTTACGCGACATAGCCTTCCAGTTTTTTTTATTATAGTAGACAGTAGACAGTAGACATTTTATTTTATTCCAATAGGCTTTAAAGCCGATGAGGACATAAAACATGCACAATAACGAACAGTTCATATAAACAAAATATAAAAAATCAAGAAAATGTTTGGAGATCAATTTTGATTGATAAAGTAAATACCAGCCGAAATTTTCTTAAGGAGTTACATAATGAACATCTTCAAAATTGATCTTTAAACCAGTACCTTATAGATCTCTTGTATATACATACACACATATACATGTACATACATACAAAAACATACATTACATGAACCATTAATGCAAAATTGTTGTATATTAATCGAATAAACGCAATTACCGTATGTTTATACACATATCCTAAAAAAAATAAAGGTCCCTTCGCATCAATTGTGGATTTCATAATTGTAAATGAAAGGAACGTCATAATTTGATCAAAACAATTACATGCAAGAATTTGCCTCTAATATTCTGGCGTTTTTTTCCACAAACGCCCCAACAAAAACAATAATTTCTTTAAAAAAAAGTATTGCAGGTATCAGCAATAAAAGAGTGACATTGGAATTTGCTTATTAATTTCTAGTGTTAATTATAAAGTTTCAAATCGGATTTGGATTTCGATGTTTTTATCCATGCCGGAAACCCCGTCTGAAACCTTTAATGCCAGACCGCTCATGCGCCTAGATGATGTCATTATCTTTATGAAAGAACGGTTTTAAAAATTATTACGCTACACTTAAACTAGTTGTAAGTGTTCATCCGTGTTGTTCTACAGAAATTAGAATTAGAAAACTTCGACGGGAGCGATAGCGACCGGAGAATATTTCTTATTTCTGTAGAACAGCTACGGATGAATACAGACATACTTAGCTTTATTTTGCTTCACTAATATTAACTTTATTTCGTCACTATACGTGTCCATTTGCACAAACGCAGTTGTATGAAGCACTATGAAAAATAAAAGGCTGCTATGAACGGACTTTGTTCTTCTAAGAAAATTTACACAAAGAATTTTTAAGAAATACAACGCTTTTATTGGATGACAAATAAAGCTGGACACTAATATTATTTATTTCAGTTTCTTAATTTGGTTCTACACATCCTCTTATGTCTTGTAAACATAACTTTTCTATTATAAAGAAAATCGATTAATCAGAAAAAAAATGCGCCGTACGTTATCATTGATATTTTGTGCGCCATACGTTATCATTTCCAGAAAATGCCACGATATTAATATTTTCAGTGGTTTCAGTAAATATATACATATAGGTAAACGAAACAGTGAATTTTAGAGAAAAAGCCGAACGTTACCACGATCAAACCGGTGGAAAATTCTCTCGCTTCGAATCTGGTGACGCGCATTTCAGATGAAGTACGGGACGAAACATCATGAAATAAAATCCTGTGTGCCTGGAAAATTGTGGAGAAGGTTGTTATATGTACTTTAACATCAGAACATCACGAATATCAGAGAAAAAAAAGGGAAAACCTACTTTTTGGCCGCATCCGCCATCTTGTTTGTTTGGGTAACGAACGGCGTGATTCTCCCCCGTGATAACAAATTTAAAGAAGTTGAGGACTTATCGTTTGAAATATTTCTCTGGTGTCAAATAATTCTTGTAGACTAAATAAAATTACTTGAAGGGTATAACACTATATATCTGCTGGAAAAAAAACAGTGTTTGAATTTTAAAAAAGAAAACTAAAATGCTTGCATTGTGTATTGCCTTAATTTGTGCAAAGGAATAAATTATTAAACTCAACTTGTTTCATAGTTAATTGCACGTAAGAACCACCTTCAGACGCCTTGTTTGAGCAGGGTCTTTCAAACAGAATATATGAAAAACCCTGGTTTGAGGAAACAAAATATGTGTGTCGCTAACACATTTAGTCTGAATCATGAGTTATCTAAAAGACGATAAATTCTTCAAGTTTTATCCTCATTGAGAGCGCTGTTATCTCTTGCTGTGAGCATACCTAAAATTGATATAAACAAGTGTTTTATTTGTTTACCCGGGTAGATAGATAACACCAGGAAGTGTTCCCGTTCTTGGCTTTGATTTTGTTTGGTCATTGGAGTTAACTTGACAAAATTACGCTCTGGTATTATTCTCTGATGATAAGTATATTTTTTCTTTTTACGTATTACACGACAAAACTGTGGTCAAATTATCTAATATTGTGTCTTAATTAATTCATAGTGTATTATGTTACTTTTTTTAATGATTTGATGATAACTAAATGAAAAAAAAATGATTTGATCATTCATTTAATAACTTTTCATTTTTACCATTTGAGATTGTCAGCGACACAATGGAGCGTCTATGTAGAGAAACCTACTGGATTCATACACAGACGCTTGGGGGTCAGATCCTGCCCCCCCCCCCCCCAACGTGATACGCCCCTGTAAACACTCTACCAAAACTGTTTTAATATTTAAACACGAATGGTACATCTATTACAACGATAAAATGTTTTTCAAACAATTTTTACGTATATGAAAAAATACCGTATACCATCAAGTCTCAATGAGACTGTTTAAATATTAAAATAGTTTTGGTAGAGTGTTTACAGGGGCGTATCACGTTGGGGGCAGGATCTGACCCCCAAGCGTCTGTGGATTCATAAGCTAAAGACGTTTTCACCATCTGGATTAAATGCAAAAATTTTTAACGACATTTAATTATTTCCGTAGGTTCTTTGCGTAGACATTCCATTTTAAAATGGATATATACTATTTCCATGATAACTAATGGACAATTTTGAACGAACTTTTACAGCTACAAGAACCAAATACATGGACAATCAAGGCTTTCTGTTATTTTTAATATTATAAGAAATATTCTTAACGAGAGTTCGTTATTTTCTTTAGGCAAGCGACAATTTCAAAGTTACAGTTTTGTGATATTTATGCAAAGCATGTTTTTACTGAAGGCATTTAGAATAAGATTATTTCTTAGTTCAAAGCTTTTACTGAAATATTTTGTACTAAATCGCTTATAAATAAAAGCACATAGAGTATATCTTAAACCAAGAGTTTTGTACTTGACCTTACGTGGATAAGTGGTCAAAGGAAAATTGTTTGAAAACAAAAACCAGTATTACAGAAGTTTTAGTTCTACCTCATCGAGTTTTGCCATCACACTTTTAATGTCAGGCAACGGAATTTTAGTCTTGATTTTCAGATAAATATGCGGAATCAATGTAATTGTTTGAAAACCCCATCTAATTATTAATTTTTCAAGGACAAGCAAAATGAAGTACAGCAGTGTAGCCGTTAGTTTACTGGTGTTTGTCATTTACTATAACGTCATTTGTACTTCCTGCACAGACTGGCATTTCACGGGTACGTATTTACGTTTTGTTACCCAGCTATTTATCATATTCGCTTCAGTAAAGCAAAATGTAACCAACAAACAAAATAATTCAATTCCAGTTAATGTAAGCACTTATTAATTGACCGCGTTTTGGTCGTGGATCAAATAAACGAATTGCATATTTGCGCTTTCATTGCAAATATAAAAAGTTGTAATGCTTTTATAAAAATGCCCTTTAAAATCTTTAAAAAAAATGTAAATGTATGATATGCAAAATGTTAAATATCGTTTAAAAATTGTAAAAACAGAAATTGACATTAAACTATTTCTTTCGCCATGCAACAGTTTGAGAAACTTAAGATCAACACCGAAAATAGATACTATGACGGCATAGAACAGAACCTAACACATTTTAAGGAATGACGAACTTGATGTTTGTCATCATAAGATTAAAACTCGACCCTGTTTCCTTGAGCTACAGTCTCACTTACATCCCGGCAGAGCCCCGGTAGACGTCCGGGGTGATTCGGGAACGACCGGGTATGACCGTGAACAACCGGAGTAGATCCGTAACTCTGCCGGCAACGTCCGGGATGATCCGGGAACATCCGGCATTCGACACCCGGATGGAATAAAATATTTGATATCACCGGGATGGTCGGTGATCCTTGAAGTATAGCTTTGCCGCCGACGACCGGGGTTACACCGAGGAGCACCGTAGCTCTGTCGGCACAAAGCGGGGATTATCCGGGGTATGATATAGCCGGGAGAGCTACGGTAGAGCCCCGGTGAATGCTGGCAAAGTCCCGGCAGAACCCCGGATGATACCGGCAGAGCCCCGGAGGATGACGGCAGAGCCCCGGAGGATGGTTGATCCCAGTAGAGCCCCGGCAAAGCCCGGTTCATTTCAAAAGAATCACGACAATTTGCAATGATTGCACTTGTTTGTAATAAAACCCTTCCCATTTCCCTTCTATCAAGTCTTGCATAAGGATTTTTCAGAAAATCATCATGAATTACTGTTCTGGTATTAAATTAAAATACGTATAAATGTAATAATTTGCCACCGTGGTCCTACCGGGACTCTGCCTGGATCGTCCAGGGCTCTGCCGGGGCTCTGCCTTGATCGACCGGGGCTCTGCCTGGGTCAACTTGGACTCTTCCGGCGTCACACGGGAACGACCGGGGAAGCACCGGCATGAACCGTAGCTTCACCTGGGCTCTGCGCATCCTGGGTGGTTAGTTTGGAATTACGGTAGTGCTGCCGGGGTAAGTGTGACCGCAACAATAATTTCACCCAGATCGTCTCGAATCATGCCAGTAACCTACCGGGGTGGTCCTGGGCTCTGCTGGGAGTAAGTGAGACCGCAGTTTTACATATAGGATATGGAACGCCATGACTGTCTTATGTGATCAATGTGTTGCCATCTTGTAAAATGCTGATAATATTTTGTCGTTTGTGATAATGCTAACATGTGCAACTTACACCATGTCTTATCCAAACAGCATGTTAACTTGTCAAATTCTCATGATAACATATGCAGATAGCATGTTAACTTGTCAAACGACATGTTAGCTTGTCAAAGTATCGTGATGACTTGTGTAAAGGACATGTTAACTTGTCAAGTTATTATTATGACTAATCATGATACATTGACATGTTTACATGTTCTTTACACCTATTATCATGATAATTCGACAGGTTTACATGCTGTTTGCACAAGTCTTAACGATATGTTTGCAAGTTAACATGTCGTTGCAAAAATATCGTGTCATGGCGTTCCATATCCGGAATTCACCGGGATCCTATAAGTTAACATGTCGTTTGTACATGTCATCATGATACTTCCACAAATCACGATATCTTTACAACTTAACATGTTGTCTGCACATGTCATCGCGATAATTTGATAAGTTAACATGTTCTTTTCACATGTCATCATGATACTTTGACATGTTAGCATGGTGTTTGCTCAAGTTAGCATGATCCTTTGACAAGACATAATGTGAATTGCATATGTTAACATGCTCAAACGACAAAATAATATCAACGTTTCACAAGATAGCAAACAAATTGATCACATAAGACAGTCACGGCGTTCAATAATAGGAAGTAGATTCTAAAGTCATCTTTTGTAAACAATTGTTTCATGGAGTAGTATGTGCGTCTCTTTAACGTCAAACACTGCGAATATAAGCCCACCATCTCGCATATGAGTCACTCCCGATGACCATAATTGGCGGCGGCAGCCATCTTGGACTTTTAATGCATGACATCTCCTACAGAGCTGACACTTAGAGCTTGAGGTCAGGGAGACCGGGATAAAATGCGTACGAGTGATTTTACTTACAATCGATCATAAGCGTTCGATAGAACCTTTAAAAACGTTTCATTTGATACCCAACTACGTTACCAACGTTCGTTTGGAAGATATGTTATACACAAATAATTTTTGTTCTCCTTGGATTTCACCCAAGCCACTGATTATTTTAGCTCAACATGAGCTATCACGTAGAATGACGCATCGTTTAATAAATAGAATGACATCATTATTTTATTTATAATCTCCCAGCTAGAGTTTTTAGCTCCTCGACGACAAGTGTTATATTTAAATAAATAAATCCAATTTATTTAACGATTGATGCAAAGATAACTATTTAAATCCAATTGCAGTAAAAAGCGAACAGATAAACCGAAATTATTATTTTTTTATCGACGAAGCCTTCAAAAAGACTCATTTTTGCGCGGCGGCCATATTAATTATATGGCTAGTCCTGACGTGTTTAGACACGTTTACGCTTTGATAAACATGTTTGTAAGGTATGAATACTTTTTCACCATCACAACAACGGCCACTTTCACCACCACCTCCACCACCTGCACCACCACCACACCACTACCACCACCACCACATCCACCTCCACCACCACCTCAACACTACATCCACCACCACCACGTGGTGTGGTGGTGCAGGTGGTGGAGTTGGTGGTTGAAGTGGTGGTAAAAGTGGTAGTTGTGGTGGAGGTGGTGAAAGTGGTGGATGTGGAGGTGGATGTGGAGGTGGTGGATGTGGAGGTGGTGGTGCAGGTGGTGGTGGAGCCGTGGAGGTGGTGGTGGTGAATGTGGAGGTGGTGGTGGTGGTGAAAGTGGCCGTTGTTGTGATGGTGAAAAAGTATACATACCTTACAAACATGTTTATCAAAGCGTAAACGTGTCTAAACACGTCAGGACTAGCCATATAATTAATATGGCCGCCGCGCAAAAATGGGTCTTTTTGAAGGCTTCGTCGATAAAAAAATAATAATTTCGGTTTATCTGTTCGCTTTTTAATGCAATTGGATTTAAATGGTTATCTTTGCATCAATCGTTAAATAAATTGGATTTATTTATTTAAATATAACACTTGTAGTCGAGGAGCTAAAAACTCTAGCTCGGGTATAATTCCGGGAGATTATAAATAAATAATGATGTCATTCTATTTATAAAACGATGCGTCATTCTAGATGCTCATGTTTAGCTAAAATAATCAGTGGCTTGGGTGAAATCCGAGGACATAAAATATTTAGAACAAAAATCATTCGTGTATAACATATCTTCCTTACGAACGTTGGTAACGTAGTTGGGTATCAAATGAAACGTTTTTAAAGGTTCTATCGAACGCTTATGATCGATTGTAAGTAAAATCACTCGTACGCATTTTATCCCGGTCTCCCTGACCTCAAGTTCTAAGTGTCAGCTCACTCATTACATGATAACACAACATAGAAATTCTTAAAATACTCCTTACATAATCTTAAACAAATGATGAGATACATATCTAATTTATTTTTACAGGACCAAACATAGCTCTTCATAAAACAGCTATTCAAATACCCGGAAGTTATCAGGATAAAGGTCCGAACGGTAAAAGTTATCCAGCAAGTCTAGCAGTTGATGGTAACAATAACACAGACTTTCTTCAGGGCAGTTGTTCTCATACCAGCGCGCTTTCATATGATAACGCAAGATATGATTTTGCTGAATGGACTGTTGATCTTGGAGCATATTATAACATAACTGGGATTATCATATATAACAGACAGGGTATGTCCTTATAATTGTAAGTAATCATTTTCCCGCTGAGAACGATTCTTTTTTGTTTCCGCCGTCATATTACAAAATAGATTTAGCCTATTTCTTTGTAAAAAGGTGAAATATCTTCTAGGCGACTTTATTTTTTTCTCTTTTTCCATTTTTTCAGAAGAAATAACATTCGAGCTTTTCTAGTCAGTCATGTTGCCAATGCCCGTTCCCGTTGTCGAATACAAACATTAAAATTTGTCCTTTTTTCATTATTTTTCTTTTATTTTTTTATGACTTGTGTTCATACTTGTACACAACAACCCTCCGTCCAAGACCTTGTATACGTTCTCTTGAGCATCGCAGATTATATTTTTCAAAATTTACTAAATTTTCAAATAAACTGACTTAGGAGACCTTTTATTATTTTTATATTTACTTAATTCATTGCTGAGGAAAAAAACATGAAAGTGACCCTAAATGTTAACACTGCATGTGAGTCATTTATTGAACAGCATAATGTTTATATTCTTTATTTATCTGCATACAAAACAGTCAATATTAAGTGACGCTAAATGTTTCTTCACGCTTGTCAGCTATTGATTTTATATTTTCAACATTAATGAAGATATCATTGTCTTTATGTTGTTTTGATTGCTTTAATATCTTTTGCACTTATTCTTGTAAAGTTTATGCTATATCTAAATAACATCGTTTTATTATTAATTCATTCGGATTAAAAACAATAGCCGTAAAATACAATACGAAATGAGACAACACAGTATTTCTGAGATGCTTCACATCCGCTCCTACATTTTTGTAAACATTTGGCGATTTCCTATTAAAATATGCTACAAAAATATAGAAAAACAATGACAACATGCAGTACCCTCAACACACAGACCTCTCTTGTATCAGGTAATCACTTAACCGACTAACGATACTTTAAATTCAGTTAGCTTCAAACAGAAGACTGTACTTAAGATCCTGTCACACTAGACTCCGTCTTTACTGCGTTTGCACGGCGTTCGTAAATTTAACAAAGCGCCGCGAGATCGCAAGAAAAATCTGATATTTTTGATGACATGGATACTTCACGGCGTCATCACGGCGTCCACTGCGTTGTTTCGACAATGCCATGGTGTTGTAAGCGTCCTTACGGCGCTTTAATTGGCGATTGTCTGCGTTTGGACTGCGCTTCTACTGAGTTCTTTGCGCTTCCACTGCGCATTCACGGCGCTCACATGGCGCTCTCGCAGCGCTCACACTGCGAAATCGTGCTTCATATACCAGCGATTACTCATTCTAAAAAGTTGTGTACCTGCTATGGAAGGATATTAACGCCAAAATTACATCTTGCTTTCTTACTTTACATCGTGCTTTCTAACTTGTACATCTTGCATTCTGACTTTTACATCTTGCATTCTGACTTGTACATCTTGCATTCTGACTTATGACATTCGTCATTCATGCTGAGTAAATAGACCCAAATACAAAAAGTTGCAGGTTAAGTTATTGAATTACATTGTAATATACCAGATCAACAAATGAATAATAATTGATCGTTAAATAACGATATCAACATACAATTAAACAAGACGCACACAGCAGAAAGCATAATGTGCATGTAAGAAAGCAACATGTAAAGTCAGAATGCAAGATGTACAAGTCAAAATGCATGATGTACAAGTCAGAATGCAAGATGTACAAGTCAGAATGCAAGATGTACAAGTTAGAAAGCACGATGTAACGTAAGAAAGCAAGATGTAATTTTGGCGTTAATATTCTTCCATACCTGCTGCACCTGCAGGCAAGCAAGCAATATTCCAGCTTGCTACCGTTCATCACCCGTGGTTAAAAGGACATAAACTTGCAATCACGTTTTACATATACATTAAACTCTCTATTAAGACCACCAAAGAGACTGAACTGAAGTGAAGTTAATTGCCGGTGGCTTAATTGTGGCTTTAATTATCAAGGCATATACTAGGAATGAAAGTAAAAATAATTATATTTGACATTTATTCAATGATTAATCAATTTGATGTGTAAATTTCAGATAAATAATCCGTATATTTTATCCGAAATGATAGTTTTCAGAAATACATGTATAGCTGATCGCCCCAGCTCATTGGTAACTTACGTTACGTCATGATGTTGGCGTTACATCTTCTAAAAAAAACGCAGCCCCAACTTCTACACATCGTTCATGCCTGTGTATCTACTGGCTGAAAATGTTCTTATAAAATGAAATGAACGCAACACAGACAATGCCCTTGACTGTGAATCATGGAGCCCGGTAAACTTGTGTCCCTTTAACTCTGCCTTCAATTTCACTTGCATAACGTTCGCATCGCAACAAGTTTCGGTTGGTCTGCCGCATCTCTTATCATCCTGAAGTTCTTTTCTACCCTCATGGAAGCGTTTATGCCACTTGTGAATTAGCAAATGAGACACGTTTTTTGTTCCAGATGCAATTTCCATGTTTTCTTTAGTCTCCTCCTGTAGCGTCATACCAAGATTTACACAGAACTTTATTACTGCCTCTGCTCAAACAACGTCGCGCTCCTATCTGGCGTACATACCCTTGTCTTCATTGACATCTCCAACAAACAAAAGAAATCGTAGCGACGTTTGTTTTTTTAAGTGTTCTATAAACGTTATGAAAGAATGTTGAAGTCATTATCGTATAATAAAGAAGGGCACCAAAATAAGGACAATTTTTAAGTATTTTAAAATGGATATTAAAACTTTTTTTAAGCTGCGGCGTTCGTACGGCATAGGGTTGCTATGGTGATACATATAATCAACAAAATGAGATTTTTAAAAAAAAAATCACAACATGTTTGTATTTAATTCTTCTCCTAAATAGCGAAAATTATTTATAATATCTTGATAAATTATTAAGTTATTAATAGCGTCCATGAATATATTGACCAACCCTCGTAAATTTCATGGCCACTCTGTTAAAACATGTTAAAACAATTATATTATAACCTTCAAATATTACTATGAACTGATGTTATAATATTTAATCTTAATTAGAGCGTATGTCTGAAGATATTTAATATCAAATATCAAAATTCCATAAGTCTTGCTTCATGTACAAAATTCATCTATTAATAAAGAAATTAATTCTTCACAAAATAAATGTGCAGAAAGCATTGAATCACCCTGAAGTTTATTTTCTCACCTTAATACATATTTTCCAATCATAACAGTTTTAACACCTTGTTTTATCACGTGTCATGCTTTAGAGAATTCAAGCAGATGAATAATATTCATACTTTATTTTTGTCTCATTCGTATACATACATTTTTATACATATTTAAAAATATTCACATAAAATCTGCATACGACCATTCTATTTAAGAATTTCAAGAGACATTATATCAATGATAAACATATTCAAGACCTATTACAGTTAGACTAAAATCAAATAGTTAAATTACAATGTATATAAACAAAATATTAAAAGTAAGGTAACTGTAACATTTATATTTTCTATTTGGATGGCTTACTAGCACACAATCTAAACAAAACCCGAAGGATGGTTTATATATTTTATTATATGTGTTGCATCCAAGTATACACTCATAAACTCCCAAACATCAAGTAAACATATACACAGTAACAATAACGATATTTGATATTAAAGGCGTGGCTTTATCTTGTAGACTTGCTTACTACAGATAACCATCGCTAATCGAAAAATAAAAACTGCTAAGAAATTGAGAATTGTAAATCGGAGCACTAACGCGCGTATAAAAACGTTTTAAAAGATCGATTATCATCCAAGATAAGATCTTGCATGACCCGATTAGCAATGATTACCTTAACCTAGGTAAAAATACATTATCATGTTTAAAGCAAGTATAATGGCATTATTTAAAAGAAAATAAAAGACGACGTTGTAGAATGTTAAAACAGGTTTTGGCAAAATAACGTATCATTTCAGTTTTAGTGAACAGAAATATTAATTGTTCATTTTTAGACATTTGTACAAATGCATTATCTACCGTTTTAGCCTTATCAAATAATGATTGTCACAAGTCATCGTACACAAAGCAATCAAGAATGACATGGTTTTCGTCTTCAATACTGTCACAGAACTGGCATTTTCGTTCCAATACATCTAAGCCTTCGTAACGCCCAGTTTCTATGCGTAAAGGCGCAACACCACAACGAAACTTGCTAAATGCAGTGCGATGACAAGGATGCATAATGAGTTTACAATACAATTCTGTCTCATATTCTGTTTTAAACAGTCGATATGTACGCAACTTATTGCCACCACGACCAGAAGGACCTGTGACACTATTCAAAGATTCGAGCCAGTTTAAAACAAATTTTTCTTGCAATTTAGTTGTAACTTATTCACTATAGTATGTTTTGGAATGGAAATTCTTATATCACTATATTGGTATGCATTACAATTTTTTAACATATCATTAACATAGAAAAACCAGTTTTTACATGATCTATTTGCTGCAGATGCAGTACAAAGTGCAACTTGTTTGTTTTCTCTACAATCAAGCATATAAGAGAATCTAGATAAATGGATAGCAATGGATTTCCACTGTCTGATTTCTGGGGGTATCCATCCCATTTCACCTGAAACCGCGACGTAAGGCGTATGTATATCTACCGACACCTAAAAAGAAGCACATAGCGCGAAACTGCACTGCGTTAACGCACGAGTAAGAGCGATCACACCAGATAGCAGAACCATAACTGATTGTTGGCCTAACAGTTGAATCATACAGGTGCCGTAACATTGAAATCTAAGTGCTCTTGCAACATTAATCCAAAATACATATATCTATCAACGATATTAAGTGTGTGAACACCACATATAAAACTGAACGATGTTCTACGTATAGATAAAGGTCTAAAATGGACAATTTGACTTTTACTACTATTTATAAACATATCGTTGGTGCTACACCAGTTGTTAAGTGCATTTAATAAACATTGCAAATCTTTCTAATCTTTTGCCAACAAGACAATATCATCTGCATAAAGTAACATTCATATCTTATCAGATCCATAGTCAACACCAATATCAAGAGATTTTAGGTAAACAGCAAGATCATTTATATATAAATTAAACAAAAGGGGAGATAATATACAGCCTTGCCGTAATCCAGACTTAACAGTAAACCAGTCAGTATGTTTAGAGTTAATTCTTACACATGAATATACAGAATCATACAAAGATTGTACATTTTACCTTTTATACCTATGTCATACATTTTTTTCCATAGTAAATCTCTATTTATATAATCATATGCCTTTTTAAAATCAATAAAAGAAGCAAATGTAGACTGTTTACGTTTTTTCCTAGTATCAATAATATTTGTTAGCGTAAATAAATGATCAATAGTGCTTCTTTTCTTTCTATACCCATTCTGTTCGTCAACAATGACATCTCGATTTTCAGCCCAGTTACTTAGTCTATTATTTAATATAGCACAATAGAGTTTATAAACAGAACAAGTTAAAGAAATGCCCCTATATGATAATGGGTTTCTTGGATCCATACTTGCGGACTTAGGAATAGGGTTAATGACACTTTTACCCCAAATATTTGGAATAGTACCACTTTTAAAACATACAATAAACAGAGCGTGCATAAACATAACAGCAGTGTCATTCTTTAAGGCTTCAGTGGGTATTCCATCTATACCATTGGCTTTTCCAAGTTTACCTTCATCAATAACTGTTTTGACTTCCAAAACAGAAATATCACTATTAAAACTTAGTGTATCATAATCACCATTTACAATATCATACATGTTATCAAAAGATACATTTGGACTATTAAACAAATTGCCAAATTCTATTTTCTATTTAAGTAAAACATCACTAGGATCCGCGGACACAGAGCCGTCAGCCAGAACAACTTCATCAGGAATTATTTTCTTGTTTGCTTGCGTTATACCAATTCTACCAACAGATTTCCAGAAACTAGAACGATCAACATTACATTCATTTAATATATCCTTCTGAAGGTTGTACCAGTGACGGCGCTTAGCCCTTTGGACTTCAGCATCAAACTCTTTACGGATACTAACATATTTAGCTTTAAAAGAAACTCTATCAGCTCTATTATAACATTGCAACCACTGCTTTTCTGCAATTGAAAATTTACACCAAAGATCACTAAGATTATCCGTCCACAAAGGTTTACCTGGACGACGTATTTTAGAACCCGTGCCAGGTCCTATCTTTATAGATTTATAAGGTACATTTTCATACATAGCATTTTTAACAATTTCACACCATTTGTCATAGGCTATATTTACGTCATTTTGTGTGCGCATACCTTGTTCCAATGTATCAATCGTACTATTGACCTCTGACAGAATATCACTATTATACAAAAAATCATTACTAAAATAGCTTCTGTCAAATTTATCATAAGAATCACTAGTATTACCAAAATGTTCAGTTTTTTTACGTGTGATATTGCATAATATATTCCAGGATAAAAGTGAGTGGTCAGGTATCGACGACGAAGCAATTTAAATAATATTCTTACAATTATTGATAACATCTGACGTAAGTGTAACACAGAAATCTGAAAAATGGTCTATACTGTCATGTGGCACCAGACAATAATCAACAACCGATGCTCCTTTCACCGAAACAGACGTAAAATCATTATTTGTACAATTTCTACCATTCGATATACAGAAATTAGAGTTAATAAAAAAATCAATCAAAATTTCACCATATGCATTTACAGTATAGTCTTTTACATCTCGACTAGGAATCTGATCAATACCAGTAATATGATCATCTAGTTCTCCGACGCGACTGTTAAAATCACCACAGATAAATATACGACCTTGCGTCTGAAACAAATATATATCAGTCAACAATTTGTCATAAAAATGATTTACATCGAAAAAACGAGATGAATTTTGTGGTGGTAGGTAGCAAACACATGGATAAATATTCATGTTTTCAAACTTGTAGGATAATTTTAACTATAAAATACCTTCTGAAGAATTATCAGCAATATAAACCCTTTCTGTTATTTTCGGCGTATTTGCCATATGGACGGCTTTAGCCGTTTCTATAATAATAATAGTAGTAATAATAAATTAATAATAATAATAATAATAAATATAAAGAAAATTATACCATCAACAATAATTATAATTATACTGACAGATTTGGAAACATATTTAAATATTATAATACTAATAACAAATAATAATAATTATATTAATTAATAATATAGTAATTTTTTAGAAAACCCTTTGGCAAATAGGTGATCAATAAAACAATAACCCTCTGGTTAATGTCAAATGTTTCGAAAAGAGATTCTTTTACAAGAAATCCAACACCTCCAGAGCCGGTCCGTGCATTTTTATGTATATTTGCTCTTTTAAGACCAAACCAACGATAACCATCAATTGTTAAAACATCTCTTTTAATAAGATGAGATTCGGCTATGCCTAAAATGTCAAAATTATTGTCTAAAACACATTCGACTCTAAGTTTAAAATTATCAGAGTTACTATCAAAATTCCATCCGTTAACGTTCCAAATCCGGCACGTAACTAATCGAAATACCTCCTGCCACCACGATTCCATCCACGACCACCATTTCCACGTTGCCCGCCGTTTCCACGTCCGAATCGCCGACCATGGTGCACAGACCTGAAAGCACCATCACGGTGCCTGTTACCATGATCAGTCCTATCAGACCGATCCCCTCGGTCTCTGCGATCGTGAGAGTCATCATAGTTCCCGGAATCTTCCCGCTGATCACGTGCGGTTGAACCGTGATGTTTGCTGCCATTGGAATCACGATCCTGAGAACTGCTGCTATCGTCACGAGACCTACGTGGAATAACGCGCGATCCACGCACTGTGAGGCCGTGTGACTTCATTGCATTCAGAATGCTCCTGAAGTTGCAAGCAAGAACTCGGTCAGCCGGAGCCTGATCATGCTGAATAAACACATTCCCATACTGCTTACAAAAGTTAAACGATGCCTTTTTTGACATGATTTTACGCTTATCGTCATGCGATTTCAATTTTGCAACAATAACACCAGACTTATTTGGCTTTCTAGATTTCTTTCTATCAGCAGCGACACATCTGACATCACTAACACGAAGACCATCTTTGAAAAGTTTGTCAACTTTGGATTTCACATTCTCATTTGCAGACTCCGGCAGATTGCGTATTACAATATTCAAAGTTTTGTCATCACCCGAGTCATTTGGGGCCGAAGCACTACTTACTGATGCAATAGACACAATCTTGGCACTTAAAACATCAATATCTGCCTTCAAATCTGCCTCAATAGCCATCTTTGCATCTTCAATCTTAGTGTCAACAACGTTACGAATACGTGTCATCTCAGTGTTTACACGTTTATCGAGTACCTTGGCAACTTTTTCTGAAATCTTCTGCTCCAGTCCATTCTCCATCTTCTCAACGCGTTCATTAAGGGAGGAAAACAGCATGTGCATATCAGCCGATAAAGTTGCTATCAGCTGTACAACAGATGCATTGCCATCAACATGTATGTCAGCTGACGTCACAAGAACTTGGCGTGGTTTCTGAGGTGTATCCGTGTAAAGAGACCGTTTAGCGTTAGCTTCAATGCGTTGCTGTTTCTTCACAGTTGTCGCAATATCTGGTTCAGATAAATGACGCTTGCGTTCAGAAGTTACAGGTGTATTAATTTTCGTGATAAGCTGTGAAGCCATGATCGACTCTACGTACTCCTCTGCCTCGCATGTACTGTTCAAATCCGCTCCAAATTTAGCGTTTTTCATATCTTAGTCGAGCGTAAACTGACGAGCGAAATGTTCCAATGTGTACTCTAGTACTCTGCTGCGCTCAAGTCAAGCGTGACGAATCGCCAATCAAGTGGACAGGCTATCGATTTATTATACAAGTCAATGACTGTTACTATAAATAGCTAAATTCAGGTAGTACATGTACAATTTAAACTCATCAAATCTTCAAAATGTCAAAATTTTCACCTCTGATTAATCCATATAACTCCAAGCACTATATATATCACATAATCACTCTTTATAGTTCACAAAACCGTCTAAAACACACGAATTATCCAAATCTATCTGACAAATTGTAAACAAGACTAACGATGTCAACCTAAGATAATAGAAACGAAAAAACTACCGAAAATTAATTAGTCTCAGGTTAATATTACCAAACAATACCACTCGAACTGTAAATGTATGTAATATACATGTATTGCATGATTTTTTTACTTCCAATCGTTTTAATTTATTATTCAGACAGAAAATGTTTGTAAAATACACGTGGTTCTTATTTAGATACAAGTTGTTTTCTAAGAGTTTGAAAAATGAACCTCGTTCAGCTGTGACTTAATAATAAATGTGATATTCATTTTGAAATATGTTTTAAGTTTCAGATGTAGATCTACATTATCGCCTTAAAGGTTTTCAGGTGTTTGGATATAGATACATGGCATGCGTTGGCGGTTGGTGTAAAATCTTTGATGATAACCAAACTAATAAATATAATCAAGACATAATAAATATCAGCTTGGACTCTGTGCAATCATTCACTAAAGTAGCTATTAAGTTACCAAAGCGTCAATCAAGGGATGATGATAATATTTACTTGACCCTTTGCGAAGTAGAAATATATGCAGGTATTAAATTAATTGTTGTAATGAAAAGTGTTAAGCTGAAATTAAGTGAATTCGTTTATACATGTTTAACGTATTGTTTAAAAACTATAAAATTTTGTAGATTCTCTTAAAACAGTAGGCTTTAGAACTAAGATTACTAGCCTGTTTACCTATATTATCTATTAGGTGCAGAGAACCATACAATTAATTTCATGAATATTTAATGTTTATTCTTAATTTAAATTTAATATTTAAGCAGCATTTACTAATGGTGTGTTCATGCTTTGTAATTGTTTTCGTAGAGGTTTGTGAACAGATTAATGTAACACACGGAACAACGACACCAGATAAACCACTTTTCAATGTCAATGAAGAGGCTGAAATTCACTGTGAAAAAGGTTTTGAAACAAATAATCCAAAAATTATATGCCTGAAAAGATCAAATTCATTTGCTTGGGATAAGCATCCCCAATGTAACATAGTAACATGTGCCCTCCCAAATAAGCCAACAAATGGATATTACAAGACATATGGGACAACGATGGGAAATAATCTACCTTTATCGCTGCCTTTTGGAACCATAATTAATGTTGTATGTGATAAGGGATATGAAAGCATTAACCAGTCGTCATTTATAACGTGTCAAAGTGACAAGAAATGGAGTGATTATCCTCCAACTTGCACGAAAATAAAATGCCCCTATCCACGTACTATACATAATGGTAAATATAAATTTGCAAACAAAACAATTTATAGTGGCGGTCCTTCCTATTATAATACGACTATACAAGTGACTTGCAATAAAGGTTATTCTCTCAATGGAGACGATAAACGGATCTGTAATGAGCAAAATATGTGGACCGGAAACTCAAGTTGTCAGATAAATGAATGTGAATCTCCGAAAAAACCTGAAAATGCTATGTATATAGAAACAGAAATCAATGGCTTAATTTCACATTATACAAATGGAAGTCTCCATTACCTTGATCAGATACGCGTTATTTGTCGCCATGGATACGTGAATAATGCATCTGCTCCTGTTATACAATGTTTAGAAACTAAGTTATGGAGTGGGAAAATAGGCCACTGTAATTTAGTTACATGTAAAGGTCTTGAAGGATTAAACGGTGGTTTTTATAACTACTCAAAAGAAGAGTTTGCTAATGGATACCCTTACAGTACAGTTGTAACAGCAGCTTGTAAAGAACCGTTTCAATTATCGAATCCTAACAACAGAAGTAGAAAGTGTAATGCAAATGGGAAATGGGACAGTGAACCAGTCACATGCAGTAAGTCTTTTAATATGTATATATTTATTTGTTGTTTGACGAATATTTCATGTGTATATCAAACAATCCTATAGAACAACATTTCCTGTCTATTTAAAAAGGTTGTCAACGTATTTAGATATTTAAACAGTATAAAATAAATGCCTTATCCAAAACAAAAACACGACTCTACAAAAGGTATTAAAATTCCATAACTTGTGCAAACGTTACGTACTACTCTTGTTATGAGAATATATTGTCTCTACTACTGATTAGCTATAATTTTACTAAGACAGAACCGAATTTTTGTTTGGCAATACTCACCTGAAATCTATATTAATTTTCATTTCTTATGTGTTTAATGTTATTAGGGTTGAAAAACTCGATCTTATCACTCCCCGATGGTGATGTAAGCTAAGCAAAATTCTTATTGTTGGAAGTTCGAATCCTCTACAAGTCTTTGTAAAAACGCATTACTCTTTTTGTTCCCCTTAAATAAAAAAGTATGGAAATTGAGTTGATTGTCGGATGTAATGTTATACTTTTGATTCACTAATATTACTTTTCATTAATTACGTAAAGTTGTTCAATGAGTGATTTGCACGCCATATAATAAAGGTATACTAGATAAAGTGGTCAAGTTTTGCAAAGCGGATTAAAAAAACAACAACTAATGTTATAGATATATTCGAACCCGTAGTCTGAAAGTCTAGCACTTAGCTAGTGAGGCTCTTTAGATAAGTGATATGTTTACAATTCTAAGTACATATGTAATTCATATATGACCTTCTTTTAAACTTTGAAAACCGATAGTTACTGAATATTCGCAAGTTTCCGGTCAATATATAATTGACATTATGCTCATTAAATTTTTCATCTTCAAGTTAAGTTGAATTAAATATTGGTCATTCATCATTACATGTTTAACAGTCAATGTTTTGATATAAACATTGACTGTTATACTGATGATTGACCAACAGTTGATATTGAAAAAATGTTTAGAATAAAATATCAATATGTTTAAAATATTAAAAGACAGCCCAACTCTTTTTTAAAAATAAAACGTTAAAGGTAATTTCCGATGGATATTTTTAGAAATTTTCTTGGGCCATGCAATTTATTGATCTTTCATGTAAATAGATAGTAAAATTGAAATGAATAATGGCAAAATGTAAACTTATTTTGACTTTCACCAGATCACTTACTATATACTCTTGGATGGGCATAACGCCACTTTAATATTACAAATACCAAAACATAGTTCAATTTTGCTATATTTTCTAATATATAGGTTAATAAACAATTATGAAATAATAGTTTTTCGGTTATAACATAAATATTTGTTTATAATGAACAGTACAATTTGAAGAAGCTGCTTCACAAAGTACAAACGCACCATTAATAGGAGGTGTTACTGCAGCTGTTGTGGTAATTCTGAGTGTAATTGTAGTGGTTGCTTTCTTTTTATATCGGAGGTAAATATCTTTTTATATCTTTATAGATAAAATACTTAAATGACGCTAGAAACTTATGTTATTTAACACTAAGTCAACTAACATCAATGTATTTTAAAGCATCACAAATTGACCCTAAAGGTTTTCGTGTTTTGTCTTGTTTTGTTTTGAGCTCAACTTTTCATAACATAGGTTATTGTTATGTACAGTCATGCCATCCAGAAACTTGAACAGTGGACATATTTTGTTTTAACCCTCTTAATGGAGTGTTTTCATATTTGAACACAACAGTCCTATGGAGAAGACCTTAAAAAGACAAGATCAAACTTGACTTATAAAGTTCCTTGACCTTTGTTGTAGAATTCTTGAATTTTTCTTGAATATTGCCATAGTTGTCTATAACTTTGTTATTTATGAATGGTCTTCATACTTGGACACAAAAATTCTTTGGTCAAGACCTTTATACAGACCGACTTGACGATGACTTTAGATTATCAAGGTCACATTGTTGAATTTTATTTGTTGTTTGCTGTGACATACTATAAATTTGTTATTATATGAATTGATTGTCTTCATTATTGACCTTGACATTGAAGGTCATTTTTTAAATCTGACAGTTTTTTGTTTTTGTTTTTTAGTGCTAAAATTGGCAATAACTCTGTTTTTTATGAATGCATTGCCAGATACAACAAAACCTTACGATGAGTTAATGAACTTAACATTAACCTTTAATTGATATTGACCCTAAAAGTCAGATAAGTCTGGTCATTACATTTGGTCAAAACTTTGGTTTGATTTATATTTGGACAAAAGAACAATAATTTAAGACTTACATAATAATTTGACCTCGACATGTTCAATCGGCATGTTAAATTATTCTCACATGATTTTGATCTACATTTGACCTTGACTGTCGAGGTCAAATTATTGGACTTTGATTAAATTGTTATAATTTTGTTATAAATTACAGATTTCGTTTATACTTTGGTATATATAAATATCATATGATAATACCAAAATGTTCAATAATTCGAACATTTCCTTGATCGTAAGACTTTTTGACATAATTGATATTTGAAAAATAAAATAATGTACTTTACGGTCTTTAAATGGCATTGCATGGTGCATTAATACTTGTTTTTTGCTAAATATTTTTACTTTTTTCTATTTATGTTTGGCAAAAGATTAATCATAACAATCGACATGATGATTAATTCAAATGTCAAGGTCATTGACCGTCAACATCAAATCATTAAATTGGGCTTAAATTGTCATAACATTGTAACTTATAATTAAAAATTGTAATGGACAGATTTGACAAAACTACACTTATGAGATACCGAATATTAAATGTGCACGCTCCACTCTTATAATGCTGGATACTTACATTAAAGAAACAAAGAAAAGTAGGCACATTTCTGAAATAAATTTCTTATTAGACAGACTTATCTGCCCCTAATTGAAAATAATTATCTCTTATATGAAGTGATGCATTCTGAAGTAAATGTCTTTAGCGTTTTTTTTTGACAAAAAACAAATATTCAAGACAAATATCTTAAGTAAAGAGGGGGAAATAATTCAGCAAACCTGGCTTTTTAGATTATATGCCCCTTAGAAGTGCACTTTGAATTTGATTGTGAAAAAACACTCTCCTAATCTTTGATACCTTTCAAGAAATGTACCTTAAGAAATGGATTTTCAAGAAATATAAAGTCTAAAGTAGACATAACTGTGCAAATCTAGATTGATAGGTCACCTGCCCTCAAGAAATGCATTTTTATTTAAATACTGAACAAATATTGAATGTTTAAAGTAATTAACTTTGACAGTCTGAGAAAAATTGACACCAGAAACAAGTAAAAGAAAAGTATTAAGTAAATTGTAACAACTTATGATAATGCTTTGATATCAAACTTTAATACGTAAAGCGAACATCTCAATGCACTTTAACTTATTAATAATGTATTGATATTAAACATGATCTTAATTAAATATCAAATTAAAGGAGTGGAAGAAAGGATAATAATGGAAACCCAAAGCCGTATACACATTTGTGGAAAAGAGACACTAATGAAAGACAAATTTCAAACTCACAAGATGATGTGTATTCGGAGATTCAAGACACGAATATCAATACCATTTCTGGTAATATCTTTTGTTTTAATGTACTTTAAAATTCTATTTTTAATTTATTAATTAGTGTTTGTTTGAGCAGATAAAAGTGACGGAAAAAGAGTTTCTTCCAAAATAACTACACAGCGGTAAACTGTGGAACTGTGTGTCATCCTATACACGTAGAGTATTTGATCCTTATATATATTTTTTTATTAAAAAAATGAAATTTAGTATATTTAATGTCATCAGAAGTTTGTGTGTTGCTCGCATTTCATCTAACCATAGTAATACAACTAAAAATGCAAATAATCATTACATAATAATTAAAATAAAATACTTTATCATAACACATAAACGAATAACGCATTTAAGCTCATTTGCTTTAGAAAATACGTATTCAAAAGATGTTTCACCAAGTGATGTTACGTACAGCTACGTAAAGAAGACGACGACAAACAAAAATGTAATGAAGCATTCAAACCAAAGCTTGGATTCATTACAGACAGAACCTTACTACAGCTTCACAAATGTCAACAATGTCCCTAAAACAGCAATACTTGTGAAAGATCTTTCTGATCTAATTCTGACAGGCTCAGATGCCAAACGGAAGTTTGAGAAAGAGTTCAACGTAATACATTTATATTATTTATCCGCTTGTGATAAATTTAAAGGAAAATAAAAACATTTAAATATTTTGATAGATTTCACTTGATGAATTGAATCATGTAAAAATAAATGTTTGTCAATTGACTAAAACAAAATATGTTTTCATATAATTGTTTTTGGAACTTTATATTATACCTTAAGATTTCAAGCTTTATATATCTATATAGACGTAAAACTGAACACTTCTTATTCAAGTGTTTGCTTTATAAGAAAACTATTTTATACTAATGTATACTCTGTTATCATTCCGTAGTCATTATCTTACTTAAATATGGCTAATATGTAAATTTACTTATTGCAACTATTACCATAGTCATACAAAATATAATGTAAATAAATATCTTAAAATGCAAATAGTATATTTCAAACTTATTTTCAAAACTTTGCTTTTTTCATCCCTTCAGGAACTCCCTCAAGGAATGATTCAACCTCACAAAGAAGCATTGAAAAAGAAGAACATAATTAAGAATCGATATAGGAACCTCTATGCTTGTACGCTTTATATATTTGTTTATCTGTATGGTATAGCTATTTAATTGTTACACATAGAAAATGCTTAAATTACTTTATGATTCTCTTCTCCTTTCTGCACTCAAGTACAAACTTTTTTATTGTTTGACTTAGTATTTAAGAAATGGAAATTACCACTTAGTCGATATATTCATTTCTAAGCTTTTTTCTTTGTATGATATAGATGATGACACACGAGTTGTATTAAAAACTGACGAAGCATCACAGTCGGATTATATTAATGCCTGCTATGTGCATGTAAGTGAAATAAACTATGACAATCTATAAAGTATTCTGTAACAAATATGCCAGTCGTTAGTTGTTTTGTCTGCAAGTTAATGTGTAATACACTCATGAAATCCGTAAATCGTCTTTTTTTTGTTCTTTATTGTTCTTTTTTGTTTTTGATAACGTGTAAATATTTATTAAAAGCTTTCTCCTCAAGTGAACATGTATATAAATAGTGGAATAACACAGATTAAACATGATCACCTTATTTTAAAACGTAAAGTTTAAAGCTCTACTCGCTCTGAAAATCCTGAATTGTTAAAATGTATTTATTGTTTAACTCATTGCCAAGTTCTACAATGTGTGCATACACTTTTATTTCAGGGTTTCACGACATTTAAACAGTATATAGCATCACAAGGTATGTTCATAAATGTTTTCATCATCGTATACAGATATTTTCTAAAATTTTGAATTCTTATAAGTAATTTTAAAGGCAACTCAAACATTGTGATTTATGCATTTTGACTTCTTTAATTTTAGGACCGACGAAGGAAATATTAGTGGACTTTTGGAGAATGATTTGGCAAGAAGAGAGCTCAAGGATTGTTATGCTTACAAATCTGATAGAAGAAGGGAAGGTAAACCAAGCCATAGCATTTTGTCCTTTATAGTATTATATTTTTGTATATGAAATGATAGCGTAGTTAGACAATAATATCAGTTTAGATATCGCTATATGAATTAAAGTTGTTAAAGTTTTCACCGACGCAACCTTGGCAGCAAAGTGAATACACTTCTGTAAAACCGATGCGCATGAAATGTTATTGTCAGCTGTCATGTTTTAAAGAATTCACTAAATTATTCAATATATCATGGTACCCGATTTCTTTAACATGAAATAAAAAAAATCTAATTCCAGGAAAAATGTGAGCAGTATTGGCCAGAAGAAGGAACCAGCCATGTGTTCGGCAATATCATAGTACACACAGAGAAAATTGACAATTTCTCACAATTTGTGAAAAGGACCTTTCAAGTGAAAAAGGTATTTACTTAAAAGTTATATGATACAAAATTGTATTAATTACAGCTCAATGTGTATTGATCATGCTACTAATATTTTTGCACAATTATATACGTTGCCATTTTCATCTTCAGGAAGGTTCGAAACAAAAGTCACGGACAGTGACACAGTATCATTTCACCGCATGGCCAGACAAAGGGGTTCCGAAATATGCATCTTCACTTGTACAATTTACTAACAAAGTGAAATATGACTCAGTCGAACAGAATGGACCAATTGTTGTACATTGCAGGTATGTTATCTTCAACATTTTGCCATTATTATTTGTAGTGGACTTATCCAATACAATGCCTTCATTCTCTGAACATGCTTTTAGCATATCATGTATAAGGTATTTATGCACATTTATTGCATTGTCACAATACCATTTGGCCGATTTCTTTTCGCTTGATTAACCTTATCTAGTCTTAGCCTAGCTAGGTGGGCCTATTATTCAATCATTTATTTGTTTTCTTTGAATTCCTAATCAATTACAAATTATTTATCATTAAGTGATTAACTTAACCTGTCCGTGCTCTGTCTCTTGTTTTGGGTCCGCCTGGGCTCCTTGCCACTGGTTCTTGTTGCTGGGTCGTATGGGGGTTGCGTTCATTGAGCGCCACCTTTCCTTGTTGATCTTGTTTATCATATTTCATGACGTTTTATATTTTCTTTGATAGTGCTGGTGTAGGAAGAACTGGAACCTTTATTGCACTTGACTTTCTGACTGAACAAGGAAAAGCCATGGGCTATATTGATGTTCTTGGAACTATTACTGCGTTTCGGTCACAACGAGTATGCCTTGTACAAACTCTGGTATGGAAAATTTCATTTACATATTTACACTTATGCCTTGTAGAAATAACAGAACTTAAAATATGATTTTGAATTGTTGATTTTCTGAAAATTATCAAATTCTTATCCAATTTTCCAGGACCAGTATATATTTGTTCACCATGCTCTTGTTGAATCTTTGATGCTGCCCACATCGGCACTACCGGCTTATAAATTTCCAGAAGCATTTCAGGAACTACTTCAGATAGACACAAAAAAGAAAAAGTCGAAATTAATTCTAGAGTTTGAGGTTTGTTTATTTACTTATCAACTTAAATAATTTCATTAATATCTTCAAGTTTATCATTTGTTGATTATTCGAATTATAAAACCAAAAAATTACTTTTATCTTATTATTTTAAAAAGCTATAAGTACATACATATTACATATTATATCACAATCTGGAAATAGATGACATCCGTACAAAATACACGTACTTTACAATTTAAGAATGCTTCATAAATTTACAGTATTTAAACAATGCCCGGATTTTCAAAAAAGAAACTGAATTTAATACAAGTAAAATATTTTGTTACAGACTTTAAAGAAAGTATCACCAGTGGCCGATGAGGGTGACTATGTATCATCCAAACTTGTCAGGAACAGACGGAAGAATAGATATTCCAATGTGCTTCCCGGTATGATACATTGTATTACAGCTTTCTTTGTGAACATTTGTGAACATTGTTTATAACTACACTTATATTATCCTGTTAAAACTGCATGCATAGATTCAAGTAACAATTTACATGTTATGTGTGATTATTGACTGACTTTGTAGTATCTTTTACCATATTTCTACTGTTACAGTTTTTTCTTGACATATGGAAGTAATTTAATTTGTTTGCAATCAGTAAATTACTTTTTCTGTTCACTTCAATATGTTTTATTCTTGAATACATTTTCAAAATTTTCATGAAAATGAACATGAATCTGAAGACATTGCTGCAAAATGTGAACACGATTCAAGAACTGCATTTTTTGTCATTTGAATACGTAGATTCTTTCACCATGACATTGTGAAGTTATACGTCAAGATTCAAGTTTTATTAGTGTATCATACAAAAATGCACTCTTAGTATCATTATGAAATACTAATGACATAATGCAAATAGTTACCTGGCGAATTGATGACGAATAAATGCGAATAAATTTTCCTCTGTTTTTACCTAATTCATTTATTTTTCTATAATTCCGGTACAATGCAATTTCTTAACATGTTAAATGATAAAGTTCAAGAATTATTTTACTTTTAAAACATTGAATTAATAATATTTCTTGCGGCTTCTTTTCAGTCGAAGAGTTCACGCCATCTTTGCTGTCAACTCATTTAGATAGTGACAATAGATATATAAATGCTGTATTCTTGCCGGTAAATGCAATATTCAATTATTTTCTTATTTGTTAAATAATATATGTAGTAATGATGTTTGAATATTTTATCTTTTAGAATTATATTTGGTTGACTGTTTTAAGTCGATAATTGCCATTATTCATAGCATTTAATGATACGTATGTATGTCTTACAGTCACTCTCTTTGCTTGTATTACATGTGATAATTGCTCGACTGTGTTCTTGTCAGTTATTGCGTTACTTGATTTATTCATTTCAAGTTAATTTAATACTCTTTTGTTTCAATAAACGCAGGAAAATAGTTAAAGAAGTAGTATGTGTATTTAAGCTTTACTTAGTTTTATTTAGTTTTATATTCAATAACCTCCTTTGTGTTTTCCCTTCGGTTATTTCAATAAATAAATTCTTCTTTACTTTCAATATTTAGAGAGAGAAAACTGTCTACGTGTATATAAATTGTTTTTTATTTCAATTTATTATAAAAGTTTGGTGCAAAAAAACAAAAAAGATGATAAAGTAAAATATATCAAAGTGTAGTAAAAAAGGGGTTATACTGTTGAAATGCCCAATTTACTTTTGGAAATACACGTAACTGGGTCCAAAAGGTAGGAGAACTAAGGTCGCTGACTTCAAATAATTTGACCATCACCGCTTTTAGTTCGAATCCACCACGCATTGACCTTGTATTCTTTTATGAGATGCCGCTATCCAGATAGCTTATTAAAAGTAAACAATTCAAAACAATCTTACAACTTGGACGACATAAAACAATGATGTAACTTTGATATGTAATAACAAAGAAATAATTTATAGTTCACAGCTTATAACATGACTTTTTAGGTCTTTTCATTGTATTAAAATTAATTAATCATAATTTTTATGAACGGTTACATTTGTTAGAGTTACAAAGAAAGAAAAGCCTTTATCATAACACAAACACCGCTGGAAACCACAAAAGAGGACTTCTGGGATCTTATATGGGAACATGATGTCCACACTATCGTTATGATGAACAATATTAAAGAAACTGTGGTATGAAATAAATTGTTTTAAAACATGGCAACAAATGTTAAAAAAATTGATACAAATAGCGTGCTAAGATCGTTTTGGCGTCGTGTTTAAAGATGCTTGCTCTGATGTTTTTTTTTTTATTGCAAATGATGCCAATGTAATTATTTGTTATTAATTATGTTTCACATAGTACTTTGAACTTTCTCTCTTATAAAAGAAGAGTTTTCTAAATGACACGATGAATTATATAGAAGCAATATCATCGGGTCGTCTCATGCGTTTATTTGACAATAATTATACAACATTCCATCTGTAAAACAACTATAACTAATCTCGTTTTATTGCGTTATTTACAAAGCCCTAATCTGTCATAGCTAAGATGTTTTGGGGTTTTACGCATCGACCCCTGACTTTAAGGATGTAATTATTTAGTCATAATTTTTAATACTGGTGACAATTATTTGTTAAGTATTCTGTTTTATGAAATAATGAATTACATGAACGTTTTTTAGAATAGTAATAATACAGTAAGGAAAGAAAGAAAGTTTCTATAATCATAAAAACAGTCATGAGCGCAGCGTCTCGCCTTCCATAAAAATGTTTTGATTTCTTTTAAGTATCCCATAACCATGTGTGACTTCACTTTTTAAGCTATAAAACAGTCTTTAAAAGAATTTACACTTTCACTGGTTACGTATTTAAAATATTATTTTATGTTTTCATAAAGGATTCTGAGAAGTATTGGCCTGAGAAAGGTGAATCTGTTACATTTGGTAACATAGAGATCACCGAAGATGGTGTCGAAAAGAAGAATCATCATCATCTTGTAACACTGTCAGCAAAGAAGCATAAATTGGTAATACAACTATTCCAATTAAATTCAGTGAAGTTAGCTTATCTGATAACTTTGTATCTAAATTCAAAAGACGGAATATATCTTAACCCGACGTTAGATGTTGTGTGTTGTACTTTTAAAAATTTCTTAAATTAACTTACATTGTTTATTTATTGCAAATACTACATAACTTTCGAGATATTTTCTTTTTCAAAAGGATATTTTAATTCAAATGTCGAGGGCGTACATTGTCGTGGTTGATGTAGTTGAATCTCGACGAGAATTGTGGATTTTTTTGTCATGTGAGGAAGCTCTCCAGTTACCTGGCGGAATGTCAGTGCTTCTACTTAAGTAACGGCTTAACAATGTATGGAGAGGCAACTGAGGTCTTCCTTCACCAATAAAGCTGGAAGGTCTCTATATGACCTATCTTGTGTTGGTCCCACGTAAAACCCAGCAACATCAGCATTTAATGTCTTCCTTTTCAAATATTTAGACCCGTAAGATAAAACAAATTCGGTGTGGGGGATGGTCCTACAATCACAGTTTACCAGACTCCCCAGGTGTTATACTAACACTGTTAGAAATTGTTAAAGTATGGCAGCGACAGTCTGGTCATCATACGATTGTTGTACACTGCATGTAAGTTTTTTACTCCCAAGTTTTACTGATTTATAATTACCAAAAAAAAGTTAATCTTAAATATAATACTCATATCATTTCAAATTGAAAGACTTTTCAGAAATGATATTGATACTTTTCTTTCTTTCTGAAGTTAGAAAGAAACACATTTACTATTTACATTAATTAATTTATACATTTCATATACGATATTCTTTATTGCTTCAATAGTCTAACTTTAAATTGAAAAACAAAAATACATTTTTTGTAGATTATTCTGTAAATATTGACGAAAAGCATACAAACAATTTTGAAAATTGCGATGCAGTTTGCTTACTGTATTGACATCAAATTTATACTGTTAGAAAGAAACACGTACACTTTGGACATTATCTAGTTTATACATTTCATATACAATATTGCTTTATTGCTTTAAGAGTCATAGTTTAAATTGGAAACTAATTCACATTTCTGTAGATTTATCTGTAACGAAAGACGTAAAGCATGCATGCAATTTTTTAAAGTCATGCAATTTGCTTACTGTATAGAGATCACATTTATTCTGGCATGGCATGCTTTTCTTGTACATTGAATAATTTTACCAGGAATGGTGTGGACAAAAGTGGTTTGTACTGTGTGATATCAGCAGTTATAGATCGCTTACAGATCGAGCAGGACGTGGCAATATCCCAGGTCATTGAAGAAATGAGGAGCGCTAGAGAACAGGTTATACCCTCTGTGGTAAGCATTGTTATCTGTGAACAAAATATTGATAAAATGGTTGATTTACTCAACAGCCTATAAACAACATATTCGATTGTGTTGTTTTTTGCGCTTTTTACCATGCAATTGTTTTGATAAATAAAGAATCATCAAAAAATTTTATAGTGAATAAATTCGTATGTTCACAGTTATGGATTGAGATTTAAAGTAGTATATTTCGTAGTATATTACAAAATATTGCATATATGATAAATTTTTTTTAAAAAAAATTTTTTTTTTCCCAAAAAAATTTTTTATTCAAAAAAAAAAAACCCGGTTTTTTTTGGGGGTTTTAAAGTAAAAAAAAACCCTTTTGGCCCCCCTAAATTTTTAAAAAAAATTTTTTTTTAAAAAAAAAAATTTTTTTTTTAAACCCTTTAAAATTTTTTTTATTTTTTTTTTAAAATTTTAAAAATTTTTTAAAAAAATTTTTTTTTTTTAAATTTTTTTTAAAAAAAAAAAAAAAATTTTAAAAAAAAAAAAATTAAAAAATTAAATTTTTTTAAAAAAAAAAAAAAAACCTTTTTTTTAAAAAACCCCTTTTTTTTTTTTTTTTTTTTTGGTTTTTTTTGGGTTTTTTTTAAAAAAAAAATTTTTTTAAAATTTTTCCCCAAAAAAAAAAAAAAAAAGGGGGGGGGGTTTTTCCCCAAAAAAAAAAGTTCCCCTTTTTTTTTTTTTAATTTTTAAAAAAAAATTTTTCCCTTTTTTTTCCCCAAAAAAAAAAATTTCCCCCCCTTTTATTTTAAGGGGTTTTTGGGGAAAATAAACCGGGGAAAAAATTTAAAATTTTTTTTAAAAAAAAAATTTTTATTTGGAAAATTTCCCCCCGGTTTTTGGAAATTTTTTTATTTTTGGGGTTTTTTTAAAAATTTTTTTAAAAAAAATTTTTAAATTTAAAACCAAAATTTTTTTCCAAAAAAAAAATTTTCCCTTTTGGAAAAAAAGGGGTTTGTTTTTTTTGTTTTAAAAATTTAAAAATTTTTTAAAATTTTTTAAAAAGGGGTTTCCCCCCAAAAAAAAAAAACCGGAAAAATTTTCCCTTTTTTTTTAAAACCCTTTTTAAAAATTTTTTTAAAAAAAAAAAAATTTGGGGGAAAAAAAATTTTTCCCAAAAAAAAAATTTTTTTTTTAAAAAATTTTTTAAATTTTTTCCCCAAAAAATTTTTTAATTTAAAAAATTAAATTAAAAAATTTTAAAAAATAAATCCCTAAACCCCCAAATTTTCCCCCCTTTTTTTAAAATTTAAAAAATTTCCCGGTTTTTTAAAAATTTTTTTTTTAAATTTTTTTTTAAAAAAAAATTTTTCCAAAAGTAACCCCTTTTTTAAAAAAAACCCCCCTTTTTTTTTTTTTTTAAAAAAAGGGGGAAAAAAAATTTTTTTTTAAAAAAATTTTTAAAAAAATTTTTTTTTTTTTAAAAATTTTTTAATTTTTTTTTTTGGAAAAATTTTTTTTTAAAAAAAAAAAAATTTTAAAAAAATTTTAAAGGAAAAAGGGGGGGCCCTTTTTTTTTGGGGAAAAAATTTTTTCCCAAACCCCGGGAAATTTTTTCCCCCAAAAAAAAAACCCCCCAAAATTTTTTCCAAAATTTTTTGGGAAAACCCCCAAAAAAAAAAAGGCCTTTTAAAAAAAAGGTTTAAAAAAAAAAAAAAAAAAATTTTAAAAAAACCCTTTGGAAAAAAAATTTTTTTAAAATTTTTTTTTGTTAAAATTTTTTGGGTTTTAAAAAAATTTTAAAAAAAAAAAATTTTTTTTTTTTTTTTTTTCCCCCTTTTTTTTAAAAAAAACATTTAAAGGGAAAAAGGGGTTTTTTTGAAAAAAAACCAAAAAAAAATTTTTGGTCTATAGTAAAAAAAAAAAAAAAAAAATAAAAAAAAAAAAAAAAAAGGGGGGGGAAAAAAAAAAATAAAAAAACTGGTCTATAGTAACAGTATATCAAATCAAAAACTGACAAATTGATAAATTGCACTTTTAGCATCTTTAAAGAGAAAGCAGAGCTAAATGCAAAATATTTGTTTTTCATATGACACGTTTTTAAAATTGTGACCTGTATGTGATCTATGTTGAAATAACACTGTATCAATTGTTTGGGGTATTATGACATATGTCACTGTTATCATCAAGCCAAAACTATGACGATGTGCAAGTTGGATATTGGCCTCGTGTATCGGACAGAAAGTTCGGGAAAGACCTCGTACTCTGTCGAAATTCTATGCATGCTATAAACTTTATTTGGGTTCAGTGTCCCTGCTTATCGTTTTGTCGAGGCTGTCATTGAGGAAAACAGTTACCCAGTAGAGTCAATCATGAAAGTGGACATGAATGCGCTGACGAAATAACAATTTTATATTTATTGAACCTTTTAATTGAATGGAATGAAAACATAATGATTATGTTTATGAAAGGCTTGTGAAAATCAATGAACAGTGGTTCACAGTGTTCATTATGATTTGATTTTCTTTACGTGTGATGTTACTAGAATTTTTTTATCACTGATTCCAGTGTAAGGAAATGTGAGTAGCCCAGATTTTGATATAATTCAGATGTCATTTTACAATATTATTTGTGAGATAGACTTGTATACATATATGAGTTAAAGCGAGATATATACTGAAAAAGTATGCAATAATTTGGTATTTTTCCTGAGAGATACCCTTTGTGAAAATTTGCTTGTGTTACTCACACAATTTTTTTTTAATTTATTTTAATGATGGTTATTTTGAGAAAGAAATGTGTTGGAAGCTATTAACTGTTTTAGAAACTCTTGAAACCCCTGTATGACGTAGTGTTTATTTAGAAATAAACACAATTATATAAGTAAACTTAATGATATTTGAAAAAAAGTGCAAAGCTTAATGATATGAGCAGGAGACTTCCGTGTCTTATCTAGGTATTCAAATGAATCAGCAACATCCTGTTGTGGTGAAGATGACGAATGATTTCGCTATAGCAACGTATATATTTTGTATGGTCATTCTCTATTAAAATCTTCTTAAGTCTAGCGACTCATCACAAATTGATGGTGATTGTAAAACAATCAAAGTGGTTGTTTATATGTTTTAACATATTTGTCTGTCTAAATCGTACGTGACTTTGAAGAACATGCTTAAAAGAGTGAAAAGAACATATATTATATACGGAATTTGTGTTGTTGTTACGTTAACGTTCAAATAAGCATTACATTAAATCATTAAATGTATAACCACGACGACAATGCTTTCAACGATCACTTTTAAGTATATACCTTTAAGTTTTGTGGTAAATATAAAATCATTTGAAGAAATACGAAAATACAATATCACCTTTTGTATTTCATACTTTATGAAATGTTTTCTCAATCGCCAATCGTAATAATCACGAAGCTAGAACTACAGAGATCTACATATGGTTTCAAGCAGGTGCCGTGTGATAGCTGTAAAAGATGCACCGTACTTCTCTTCGGTGTTATACTTTTCTGGTCCTTTCGAAATTATTGATTTCAACACTTTTCAGTATTGAAAAACTGAGCGCCGCTCTTGATTCCAACACTTTTGAGTGTTGAAAATTAAGAACCGCTCAAGCCGGTGCTACGGGACGTTATGAGTGTTGCACTCTTTCATTATCCTTCATGTACAGGCTCAATCAAACCGAGTCTGCAAATTTTCGTTATAAATGCTTCAGAGGGATCACATTTTGTCCCGACGTCTTTTGTTGGTTTGCGTCCTGAAAACCACTTTAAGTTTACAATATGTCATTGTTTTACTGGAGACAAAATATTGTCCAAAATGTATGGTTTAACAAAATGAGAAACTATGTTAACAAAAGGGCATACATTTCACTTAAAGATATATTATGCTCATCCTTGAGCATAATATTTAATCACAAAAAATGTACTGAAATCCATGAAAATTTTAGCGAATATGTCTTATTGGAATAGAATAATATATACACTATACATGGGAAGCTGAAACTGCATTCTTTATTTACAGTTCGTGTAAAGTTAGTCTTTAAAAAAGCAACAACAAAGACTGCTAGTTTTTTAATGACACTATATATTCATTTATTCTGACCACCTACAGTTTGTAGAATTTTAGACATTACATATCTGCTTTGTGTGAAGTCAAAATATTTTTTTTATATGTACAAAAGGACTGTGTAGAAATTATCAATATTTACTAATATCAAATTTAAATTTGAACATAGTATATTTTTTTAATATTATGTCTAGGTATTTAATCAGTCGGGTAATATTAGGCTAGGGTACCGGCTATTTATCAATTTCTTCAATTACAAAAGTACGATTAGTTCAATACGTAGGAATAAAAAAGATATGATACAAATACCTAATACAAAATAATACTTGGTACTTGAAGTGCTATAATTACGAACACACATCGTTTCCAGACATTCTCAAGGATTAGAAATATTACAACTCTGGTTGCATGTTTTAAGTGTTACAAGCATTATCATAGACGGTAATTGTACAGGTTTGGTCAAAAACATGCTTCCCGTACAGTTCATCATCCAAGGAATTCTATATTCAACTGAAAACAATATAACTTATTCTAAATACACGTAATAACAAACACAAATAGTTTTCACTTGTTTTATGATATACAGTGTAGTGATATGAAACTGAACCTGTAGATAAAGTGTTAATGACCAATTGAAATCCAAACGTGCAAAAAATAATGATGACAAAAAGGTAGAATAACAAAGTGTTGGAATCGTAATCAACGGGAGCTACACGGTATGTAATTGTAACGGCATGATTTGGAATATTTCCCTGTTCCCGAACTGATTTGGATATATGGCACCTAATTGATTAACCTTTTACTGCATGAGCATATTTTGAAAATGGTTGTTTACATTGAAAAGCCTCCTGTTTAAACTGATATGAAACCATAAAAATTTCTTCAATATTGATCAAACTTAGAACAAATAGTGACTGGACCATAATCTTTCTAACATCATACTCAATCTTACATTTCTGTTACCATGACAACGGGGAACGTCTCAAAATTGCAAAAAAATCACTATTTTGCATTGTTAATTTCCATCAAAAAGGATTTCAAAGTGCTGCAATTCTCAAAGGATTGAGGTACAGTAAAAGGCTTTTGGAACAAAAAACAAATTTCACATGTCAGAGAAGAAGTTGTAAACACTAGCATTTTATTGTCAAAAAGTTAGTATTATTTTTGATTTTTCATGTTTTTCATGATCATATAATAGAAATAAATCATTCCGCAAAAATTAAGTGGTTTTAGTAAAATGTTTTATCACGTAATTAATTTGCCGAACGTATTTCTATTACATCCGTGTAAAAATTTAGGGCACCGGATTGATTCATATTAAGGGAAAACAAAGCAACGGGTTCGTCATAGACTTGCAGCTCAACAATAACCGACTTCTTATGTTGAATATGGTACTTCACTTGCATCTATCAATTTGTATATACATATTAAAGTATGAAAGGTAAAAAATCTTGTTTATAGTTGCAAATGGCAGGAGACTTAGTTAAAGCAGCAAACGTCTTTATATGAAACTATCGACAAATATATAGTTTTGTAAAAGTGTTGTTTAATACAGAGAAATTGGGATATAATTATGTAGTAAGTGTAGCGATAGTTCGCGTCGAACCAACGTTTACCCATTGTTTTGTTTTCCCTTAATATGAATCAATCCGGGGAGCTCCACAAGATATGAAAAACAAGATCAGCAAGGAAGCGCGGCGTTCAAACGATCAGCCTGTTGTCATGTTTTCTCTTTGAATTTTTCGCAATGTTATGCTAGATTTAACTACTACTTCTCTGGCATGTGAAATTTGTTTTACTATTCAAATTGATATCTATTTAACATTGTGTACTATGTATCATGTGAAAATTGAAAAGTAACAAAGCTATTGAGTGAAAAATGGAAAATTTATTTGTTTGCCAGGAAAATTTAGCAAGTTAATACATAAACATGAAATTCTCTGTTCCATATCTGGGCGATATGTATATTGCCTTATATGGGCGACGAAAACCGCTACTAAGTACCAGGGAACAGCCCTTACCAATAATAAATAATATCAGAAAGAAATACAGAAATAAAAACAGCCAAAAAGAGAGTAATGGAGGACGAGGTGGAGGGAAAGGGAGGTGTTGATTAAACAAAATAAACAAGCGAATTTTCCTTCGCAAAACAATGGCTAAAGAATGGAGATGCCGTAGTTTGGTTGACTGAGAAAGTCATGTGATTACATTGAACGCTCTGATTGGCTATATGCAATGCCTAAATCAACATAGCAGTGAAATGAAATCCATTTAACGAAAAGTACAGTAACGTTATAATTTATATTATATGTTTATAAAAAATATTTATCTCCTTTGTTTTACATCAAAGCTTCGGCCCTCTGTACTATGTATGGGAAAATAGAAGAGTAACAAAATTATTAAATGAAAAAGGGCAAATTTATTTATTTGCCAAAAAAGTTTTAAAAGTTGATACATAAACATAAAATGTATATTGCCTTATATGGGCGACGAAAACCGCTACTAAGTACCAGGGAACAGCCTGGCAATGATTCGTTGTCTCATTTCCAATACAACTATGATCGGTAATTGTAACATCTTTTAAAGAAATAAAATACAATCTTATATTTTACAGAAATGCAAATGGCATTATATATATTAAATCATTCAAAAATGTATTTGAATTCAAAATTTCTTGTCAAGTGTTTGTCAGTGTTCAATCACCATTTCATTGACACTCAGTTAAGTTTGAATATCTATCAAACTGATGTATAAATTCAAGGACAGTCTCATGGCAAAACTTGTATTGTTCCTGCAATCATAAAATTACATTACATTGTATCATACATGTATATTCCTTAGTACAATATTGAATATATATGTTAGTTGCTTAAAAAAGGAATACTCCCAAATGAGGAATAAAAGAGTTCTGCAAATAAGCAAAAGAATACAAAAATAAATAAGCCAAAATAACATACGTACAGACTATTTTTACTTAATCCATTTATTCAATATTTTCTAGTATACTTGTTTTACGAAATCCCGAACTTTTTAAATGTCAACTGATTAAGGTAAACTTACGTTTTTTTTTTCACTATAAAGTTTTCTGGTAATGCTTTATTTATCATATAGTAAAAAGCGTAAATCAACAACAACAACAAATGAATATATTGTATACAGGTTGTTTCGTAAAACATCCACTTTTTTCAACATTTTGTTCACAGATAACAATACTTACCACAGAGGGTAAAATTTGTTTTCTAGCGTTCTTCATTTCTTGAATGACCTGTGATATTGCCACGTCCTGCTCGATCTGTAAGTGTTCTATAACTGCTGATATCACACAGTACAAACCACTTTTGTCTACACCATTCCTGTTTAAATTGATTAATGTGAAAGAAGAAGCATGCTATATCAATGTTAGTTTGCAACTTGGGCCATCTTTTCCAAAACTGCTATGAATTAACAGAAAACGTAACTTATTGTTACATTTGAGTTAACATTGACTGTTAGTTTAAAACAGGCTATTGTACAAAACATGAATAGGGAAGGAATTCAAAATTAATTCATCTTTTAAATTCGAGTCAATACCCCATGTATTTCTTTCTAATAACATTTAAGATATATTCCGTTATCAATGTATTTCACTTATTCTTATACGAGAACATGTATCGATGGTTTATCATTTGTTTTATAATTATTTTAACTCATTGACTTAAAATGTTCATAATAAACCAGGAAAATGAAATTGAATTTCATGTCTGAAAAGTTTACAAACTTGTTATGAACTTGCAAATGTTACACGTATCATTGAAATGAAGAAGAATAAATGAAAGTATCATAGTCTACTATAACCCTCGTTGTGCAAAATAGTTTGTATAAGTGAAACACTGAAATGTGCGAAAACCTTACATGCAATGCACAACAATGGTATGATGGCCAGACAGTCGCTGCCATACTTTAACAATTTCTAACAGTGTCAGTATAACACTTGGGGAGTCTGGTAAACTGTGATTGTAGGACCATCCCCCACACCGAATTTGTTTGATCTTACGGGTCTGAAATTTTTGAAAAAGGAAGACATAATTATATTTTTTGTTAATTGTTGGGTATAACGTCGCACCAACACAATATAGAGTTTCCAGCTTTTCTGGTGGAGAAAGATCTCAGGCCTCTTCGTGCATTGTTTCAGACACAAGCGATAACTTGAGTGGAACCATCAAATAAACTGGATAGCTTCCTGGTAAAGAATCTAAAATTCCTAAATTTAATTCATTTTTTTTTTGAAAAAGAAAATATCTTAAAAGATATGAAGTATTTGCAACAGATAATGCTAGTTCTTTTCAGACATTGTTTAAACATTAAAACATACACCGTCTATCGTCGGGTGAAAACATGTTCAGTATTTTTGATAACGGTATAAAGGTAACAAATAAGCTTAATTAATTACTGAAATCAATTAGAATAGTTGTATTACCACTTTATGCTTCGTTGCTGACAGTGTTACAAGTTGGTGATGGTTCTTCTTTTCGTCACCATCTTGGGTGATTTCTATGTTACCAAATGTAACAGATTCACCTTTCTCAGGCCAATACTTCTCAGAATCCTGCAAGGAAACGTGCAAATGATCATTTCAATACGTAACCACTGAAAATGTAAATTTTAGTAAAACTGTAATCGTTCTAAGCTTAAAAAGAAAGGTTGCAATGGTTACAACAATTGATATAAGATGCTTAAAAATGAGAACTTGTTTTATAGAAGGCGAGACGCTGCACTTATGGCTTTTTAAAAGATAGAAAAAATATAAGTTTCCTTACTATATTATAATTACTTCTAAAAACGTTCATAATTTCATATATCTGACAAAATACTTTACAACTTACTATTGCCCGTGTTTAATAATTATGCATAAATGTTAACATCCTTAAAGTCGGGCGGCTATAATAAAAAAGGGCTTTACAATTAAAGTAATAAAGGGAGATCAGATAGTTATAGTTTATCAAACGTGGTATGTTTGTTTCTTTCAAATACACAATTTTCTGTACAATTAAGCAAGCATCTTACAAACAGAAAACCCACTCGTCACTAGCGCAAAAGCTTGCAATATAATGTATAAGGGAATTAATACCAAAATATTTACATTAACATTAAAATAGCATTAAAGCAGCATGCTTCAAAATTTAATCCAATTTTGATGATACATGTGTAATTTTGAAAATGTATTTGAGAGTTAAATACAATATTTTGAAGTAAACAAAGAAAATAATTTTCAAACTGCAAACGGCATTTACAATGCTTACGTACTTTACTAAAGAGAGCTCAGTATAATACTATGCAAAAACCGGCTAAAATGCGTTTATCACGCAGTAGAAATATAATTCTAAATACTGTAAAATCAGTCATAACCGCACATAACAAGAAAGTAATTACTCAAATCTTGTTAGTGCTTTCCTTAACCCTTTCCCCCATGAGCATATTGTGAAAAATGGCCATTTTCACTGAAAAGCCTCCTCTCACAAGTTCAAACTGCTATGAAACTATGAAAAATGCTTCAATACTAATCAAACTTGGCAGCAAATGTTGACTGGACCATTGCCTTTGTAACGACATGCTCAGTCTTAAATTTCCTGTTACCATGGCAACGAGGGGACATCTCAAAATTGCCAAAAATCACTTTTTTGCCTCGAATTTTTTCCATCAAAATTTATTTCAAAGTGCAAAG
>NW_026857340.1:0-15989 GCF_026571515.1 Ruditapes philippinarum
TACTCGCCCCGGCGTCGGCGTCGGCGTCACACCTTGGTTAAGTTTTTCGTACACACCCACTTTATTTCAGAAGTATTACAAGTATGGCTTTGAAACTTACCATACTTGTTCACCATCATAACCTCCATCTACAGACAAGAGTACATAACTCTGTCAAGGTTTTTGACAGAATTATGGCCCTTTTTTGACTTAGAAAGTGTATTGAGCTTGGTTAAGTTTTTTGTACCACCTCACTTTATTTCAAAACCATTGGAGGTATTGCTTTGAAACTGACCATACTTGTTTACCATCACGACCTTCATCAACAGACAAGAGGACATAACTCTGTCAAGGTTTTTGACAGAAATTATGCCCCTTTTTGACTTAGAAAATACATTGAATATGGGTAAAATCCACTTATTGCCTTAACCCTTTGAGATATTGCTTTGAAACTTTTAATGCTATTTCACATCATTACCCCCATCTGTAGGCAAGAGAAGGTAACTCTGTCAGGGATTTGTTTTAAAAATTAAGGCCTTTTATCGACTTAGAATCTTGGTTAAGTTTTTTGTACCAGTCAACTTTTTGACTGAACTGGTTGAGATATTAAATTGAAAGTTGGAATACTTGTTTACCATCATGGTCCCAAACATGGGCAGGAGAAGGTAATTCTGTTAAGGATTTTATTTGAATTATGGCCCTTTTTGACTTAGAAACTCAGTTAAAATTTTCATTCTTGTCCACTTGTTGACCTAACCATTTGAGATATTACTTTGGAAGTTGGAGTTCTTATGTGCCATCATGAGACCTATCTGTAAGCAAGAGAAGATAACTCTGTGAAAATGTTTCTTGATTTGTACTTAGAAATTCCTAGTTAAAGTCTTGTGTGCCCTTAACTGTCAAAGTTTTGTTTTATAGGCAAGCACTAAAAAAGTCGAGCGCGCTGTCCTTCTGACAGCTCTTGTTGAACATATAGTCATATTTTACGTTCTATAATATAATTTTAATTTTTAATCTAAGAGCATTATATGTTCTGTAGAACCTTGTCATTAATATGAAAAAGGCAAAGCCTCAAAGCGAGCTCGATGTACTTTTTACGTGAAATAGTATGAAATAATCGCTCATTTTTATTTCAAATGCAGTACTTAACGATTGCGTGTGACGTCACACGTACTGTGTGTTAAATATGGCTCCGCCCCTGTCGTGAAATGAATAACGAGTTTTGAAAACGTTGATGAAACTTTGTTTATTTTATTTCACTCTATATTTTTTCAAGCGAAATAAAGATTATTTAAAGTGAAATAAATGTAAAACTTAAAACGTTTGCGACATTAAAATAGCGTACTTGATTTGTTTGTTTTGCACGTGCTGTTTGGCGCTACATTGTGACGTCACATAAACAATACTTTAAACGTCTGTACAGCGTTAACGACTGAATAAAAGATATTAGTGTTCGGATTCATTTTCTTAGTTAGACCATTTTCTTTCATTCTAGATAGTTTTTACAACAAAATTCGACAAAAAATTGTTTTTATTTATCAGATTTCAAACAAAATGGCGCCTTCGATTTTCATTTTTTATACACAGCTTCCGTTATTCTGGTTCCCTGCCCAATTATGGTTCCCATAGACGTGCGCGGGTGACCAGTCTACACATCCGTTTTCAGTCAGAATTCCTCAGTTTTTATCGTTATCTTTAAATTCGAAAGGTTGCGATGTGTCCAATTCTGTACTTTGGACGAAAGTTTTCAAAACCATCACTTAGCAGGTACTCGCGTTACCGTAAAGCTCGCTTTGCGAGCAGGCCCTTCGGGCCAGCTCGTCGAGCTCGCTATAAGTAGATGACTTACCTATCTAGATATGTCTGTGTACCAGGTCTGGATGCACCAATTTGCCAGTCTAATGAACGGATTAGTTTCACCTAGTCAATGTTGCCTGCAGCACCAAATTATGGCTGCTTCTAGAGGAATCACCCAGAATCCCAATGGGCCCTATTACTGTCAGGGGTTACAGCCAATTTAGGTTATAAAACATATACTCACGTACTCAACCTGTATCTCGTACCAAGGTTCGTGAGCACCACAGTTCTATCGAATCATTTATTTTGCCCATAAACATATGGCTATCACTACTGTACCCATTCCACATGATATATGATTCTAAAGTAGGGCTTTTAACTGTTTATGTAGTCAAAATTAATAAAGATATTTTCAAGTCCAGGGATTTTGTTTTGTGTCAGAATTTCACATTAAGTGAGATCTATGCAATTTAATTAGCTGTAATAAGCTGAAAGTCTTCAGTGTACATGTACATGTTTTTATACTATGACAGGACGTCTACGCTGAAGACAGCGCTGTAGTAAAAGTCCACCAATAATGGTGCCAGGAATCTGACCAGTTCATAATTATTCATGAAGCAGTCTATTGAGTAAAGTGAATATGCTGATAAAACTATATATAATCTTTTAATAAACCAAGTATTGACAGATAAAAAGAAACAAATTTTGAAAATTAATTACCAAATAATTTCCGATAGGTGAAAATATTCATCTTGCCAAATGTTTGTTTACTTGGGTACAAGATTAACCTTGGGTTTATTTAAATATGTGATGTGCTTGTATAGTTCTAATTTTTTTTTACAAAATATTTTTTTCCACAATTGTAAAAGATGATATGCTGACTTACATTTATTTTAGTCCTATAAATATGATGTCGCTTTGAGATATTTTTGCTTCTGGACAGTGCTTGACCAACATAAACTATGACAAGCCCATAATGTCTGATACATTGAATTAAACTTTATTTATATTCTACTATCTTATTTAAGTACTGTAAAATATTTTAAAAAAGGCAAATGAAAATGAATTCTTCACTTGAGTATTGAAAAAACATGTCATGTAAAAAAAAGATGTTCTAAATATAGTATATATGCCAGTACTCTAAGTGGTTCCTTCGAATTACGTCATATGAGCTCTCGCGTAACTTCTTTAGAATGGTCTGACGTACAACATCAGCTAGTTTAATTCATGTTTTGTGATATGAAATTTTTTGATAGTATTAATTAATTTAATATAAGACTTTATTAGTAGGTTTAAGCTACAGAACTTTGCAAGTACTAAACAGAGCCCTTTTAGTATGTTTACATTACAGAGCTTTAACTTGTAAATTTACAGCATGAAGCTTAAATAGTAAGATAGCATTACAGTACTGTACCTTACAAGTTAGTTGACACTGTAAAGTAAGTAAACACTACAGAACTTTAGTAGTTACTTGACATTACAGAGCTTTGTAGTTAGTAAGTAAGTTGGTTAACTTAACAAATTTACTCTTTTTTGTTCACCATTCTGTCCATTTACAGGTTGATATAGAGAAATGGAAATACAGATAGTGAAAGCAGGTTGGCTTCAAAGACGAAGTAAGTTTCATTCATACTTTCATCACTGAATATTTGTATAGATCAGAACTGGACATTATAGAGAGTCTAAGACATAAATCTGAAGTCAGTCTGAATGAATGTGGCATGATAGCTTAATTGGTTAGACCCCTGGCTATCACTCCTGAGGGTCTGGGTTCAATCCTAGGTAACACCCTTTGGATTTTTCAGAGGCACTTTCAGTGTTTCCCACCTACATAGAGGTATACTGGTAAGAAAGCCAGGCAATCCTCACATGTATCAGTGCTATACACTGGGCAGGTAAAAAAAACCCCGGGGCTATTTAATAAAGTGGGGACTTTTCAGTCCCTTTTATTATAGCCTTTCTCTTGAGGCTGTTTTATAGGACCCTACTGGAAATTGTTTTTGTACTTTTGTAGGTTTTTTAACCCCCCCTTTAAAAAATAATTCTTTAAAACCAAAACTGAGACAAAAATTTCAAATCAAAGAAATGAAAGAGTTTTATCAGTTTGTTTTACATAAATTTTTGTCAGGGGTCTTTTTATTATTATATATATTCCCGGTACCTTGTGTTATACATGTTTATATCAGGCACAGGGTTATTTGATTTGTTTTTGGGGCTGATTTATATTTAGTTTTTTGTCGGTACAGGGGTTTTTATATTTTTTTGTCGGTTTTTTTTTTTTTTGTGAAAAATAATTGGATTTTTTTTAAAAAATTTTTATTTATGTCAGGTACAGTGTTATTTATGATTTATGTCAGGTACTGTGTTATATCTTATTTTAATATGTCAGGTGCTGTTATATATATAATTTATGTCAGATTCTGTGTTCTATAAGGTAATATGTTCAGAATGATTTGTGTCAGATTCTGTTTTCTATCCGATTTATGTCAGGTACTGTGTTACACCGCTGGAAGAAGAATTGGTTTGTATTGTACAGATCTGGAGAGTTGGCGTACTTTGAGTCTCAAGATAAACATGAAGCAGAGGAAAGGTTCATTGTTTGCGCTGTATGTCTAGGCATCAAAACCACTGGCGAAGTAAGTTGTCTATAAGCAATATTGATTAAGGTTGAGGTTCCAGTACCATGTCTAAAAAATTGAAAATAGATTTTCTCACATTCCTGTGCCGATTTGGCGACTCCGTAATTATGGTATTACATGGGAGTGCATATATTTTGGCGTGACATCAATTATGTTATACAATCATAGTATAGTGTTAAGACGCATTTAATAAATGTTACCATTAAACTATAGGCGCAATAATAAAAACATATTCTTTTGCACTTTAAACAGTCTTTATTTTGGGTATGTATGTGATAAATAGAATACATGTATTATGTTCGTGTAGGTTCATTACTGAATTTATTGAACTTGTTGAATAAAATAATATTTTGCTCGTCAGAAGCTTGCTTAATATAATTTTATTGAACTTGTTCAATAAATTCAGTATTGAACCTACACTCATTCAATATCCTCTATAAGTCAGTTGGGAAAAATAAACATTCAAATTCTTGAAACTTCTGTATTTTTATGTACAATGTAAGTGTCCACTAGAAATACACAACAGTAGATAATTTTGTCTGTAATGATTGTTGTGTCGCCTCTACGGAGTAGTGGCGACATATAGGGATCACTTCTCCGTTGTCTGTCTGTCCGTCTGTCTGTCCGTCCGTCACAAAACTTGTCCGGACTACTCCTCATAAACTACTGGTGCAATTTCATCCAAACTTTACAGGAATGATCAGTACCAAGTCTAGATGTGCATATTCTCAGCATTTTCCGGTTCAATGATTTTTGTTTGAGTTATGGCCCTTTAATTATTTTTATTTTTAAAGTTTGTCCGGACTACTTCTCTTATACCACTAATGCAATTTCAATGAAACTTTACAGGATTGATCTGTAGCTCAAGTCCTTGTGCATATTGCAAGGGTTTCCCAGTTGAATGATTTTTGGCCGAGTTATGGCCCTTTGATAAAAAGGTTTCTTTTTCTGTGTGTTGCCAGATACACAAAAGCTTGTCCGGACTACTCCTCATTAACTACTGGTGCAATTTCATCCAAACTTTACAGGAATGATCAGTACCAAGTTTAGTTGTGCATATTGTCAGCATTTTCCGGTACAATAATTTTTGTTTGAGTTATGGCCCTTTAATAATTTTAATTTTTAAAGTTTGTCCGGACTACTTCTCTTATACCACTAATGCAATTTCAATGAAACTTTACAGGATTGATCTGTAGCTCAAGTCCTTGCGCATATTGCACGGGTTTTCCGGTTAAATGATTTTTGGCTGAGTTATGGCCCTTTGATAAAAAGGTGTTTTTTTTTCTGTGTGTTGCCAGATACGCAAAAGCTTGTCCGGACTACTCCTCATAAACTACTGGAGCAATTTCATCCAAACTTTACAGGAATGATCAGTACCAAGTCTAGTTGTGCATATTGTCAGCATTTTCCGGTTCAATGATTTTTGTTTGAGTTATGGCCCTTTAATAATTTTAATTTTTAAAGTTTGTCCGGACTACTTCTCTTATACCACTAATGCAATTTCAATGAAACTTTACAGGATTGATCTGTAGCTCAAGTCCTTGCGCATATTGCAAGGGTTTTCCAGTTGAATGATTTTTGGCCGAGTTATGGCCCTTTGTTAAAAAGGTTTCTTTTTCTGTGTGTTGCCAGATACACAAAAGCTTGTTCTGACTACTCCTCATAAACTACAGGCATAATTTCATCCAAACTTTACAGGAATGATCAGTACCAAGTGTAGTTGTGCATATTGTCAGCATTTTCCGGTTCAATGATTTTTGTTTGAGTTATGGCCCTTTAATAATTTTAATTTTTAAAATTTGTCCGGACTACTTCTCTTATACCACTAATGCAATTTCAATGAAACTTTACAGGATTGATCTGTAGCTCAAGTCCTTGCGCATATTGCACGGGTTTTCCAATTGAATGATTTTTGGCTGAGTTATGGCCCTTTGATAAAAAGGTGGTTTTTTTTTCTGTGTGTTGCCAGATACGCAAGAGCTTGTCCGGACTACTCCTCATAAACTACTGGTGCAATTTTGTCCAAACTTTACAGGAATGATCAGTACCAAGTCTAGTTGTGCACTGTCCGTCTGTCACAAAATTTGTCCCAACATGAAATTGGCCATCATGAGGCGACACATGTGATTACTGATTGCTCTTGTTAATCTAAATGTAATATTAAACCTGTTTAATCTGTCTCTTTTGCTGGACTATATGAAAAATAGGGAGAGTAATATATATTTGATGTACAGGTCTACATGGGTGTTGTGCACAGACTTTGGATAACTTCATGAACTTTGTACCTTCAAATCAAGTTTAGGATTCTCAAGAACTACTGAAGGGAAAGGGTTGAAACTAAGTCTGTGGTTTTCTGTGATTATTTCACATTATGGGCACAGGCCCTTTAACTCTGAGTTACCTTTTTACAAAGTTATTCCCCTTTTCTTGCTTTTAAGCACAGAGATTAGTTGACTGCGCTGTGTTAAAGCAGCACGGCTCCAGATTCTTGCTAATTTTCATGAAAATTTTGAAAATGTATTTGAATTCGTATATTGTGAAGTAACCAAAAGCAAGCAATTTATACATTATCAATGGCATTTACAAACCCTGCAAATTAGCAAAAAGTGGTCAAAGTATGCATAAATAGCCTTTACTGTGTTAGTAACGCAGTAGAAATATGGTTGTAAATACTGAAAAATCAGTCATTAATCGGACATAATATGTAAAATATTACTAGAATCTTGAAACTTTTTACTTTTCCTTACATCTTAGTACATTGTTCTCAAGTTTGATTTTATTGAAATATTTTGACTCATCTGGAGGCATGTAGCTTTAACGTACAGGTTTTTGTATATATTACAGTGTGATTTTAGTGCACCAGAAGGAAGCAGTAAACAGTGTTTGTTCTCTCTTCAACTACGTAATGCAGATAACCTGAAACTATGTGCTGAATCACCAGATGATATGAGGTATGGCAAATGTTTGTAAAGTTTGATAATGTACAGTATGGTAGCTGTTTGTCTTATTTTATGATAACAGTATAACATGTGATGGGGGAAAAATCATTATGTAAGGTATGGCAGCTGTTTGTAATACTTTTTAATGTAAGGTGTAGAAAGTACTTGTTATATTAACCCTTAAGGGGCTGAATTTGTATATAATGAAATTGTCCAGCTTTGAATTGGGGTAAGTTCCTTTAAATTTTCAGGGATTTCAAAATTTAAAGACCAAAAAAAAATGAGATACCAACAGTATAGAGCTTGGTAAGACTGCAGACTAGCTTGGCTCTATATTGATGGCAAAGGCTAATCACTTTCCAGCAGATTAATGTTTAAAAGTGTTCCTTATCATTTACTATGTCAACTCAGTAGGTAAGGAGTTTTGTTAGATTAATATACTATTGAATCATGAGTGATGACAGTTAACCCATTACTTCATGAGCATTTTGTGAAAAATGGCTGTTGTCATTGAAAAGTCTCCCATTAGAAGTTCAAATTGCTATAAAACTATAAATACTGCTTCAATACTAATCAAACTTGGTACAAATGTTGACTGGACCATTGCCTTTGTAACAACATGCTCAGGCATAAATTTCCTGTTACCATGGCAATGAGGGGACATCTCAAAATTGCCAAAATCACTATTTTGTGTTGATTTTATTCCATCAAAATTGATTTCCAAGTGCTGCAACTTCTCAATGGATTGAGATAGAGTCAAATGCTTTTCAGTGTTGGTTACACGTTATCTTATGATCGATCTAAGGTCATTTTTAGCCTCTCACAAGTCCAAAATTTGCCTGGCGACAAAGGGGACTACTGCCCCCCCTTCAAACCCCCCAAACAGAAGGGGGAACATCCCCCTTCTGGCAATCCCCAGAAGGTTGGGGGGCCGCGCCGAAAAAATGGTCACTTTTTTTAACAACATTCCAAACATGACATTATTTCACTATTTGAGGCCTTAAAGGGGGGGGGGATTGAAAGTGCGTTGTTTCGCATATATAAATATTATGAGGTAAAGGGTTAACTGAATATACTGTTAACACATGTCTGTTAACTAATTTTAGTCAGATTGAAGTCAATTTAAGTCAGATTGTTCATGCTTTACAAAAGGTGTTTCAAAAGGTTATTAACTAGATTGAATATTTGAAAACCTGATTCCTTTACATGTTACAGGGCATGGCATATAGCCCTTGAAGAAGCTCGGACCATGAACAGGACTGGGGACGGAGCAGCGCCCCCAGGGGTGGTTGTACCTCCAGGGTCACAGGTTATTTACCCGCAGACATACTCACATGGTTACCGTGGTGGGTACCCAGGACAGATTATTGCTGCACCAGGACAATATGGTAAGCCATATAATTTTTGTTTGTTAGCTCACCTGTCACAAAGTGACAGGGTGAGCTTTTGTGATCGCTTTTCGTCTGTCGTCCGTCCGTTGTCCGTCTGTAAACTTTTGCTTTAAATGACATCTCCTCATAAACCACTGAGCCAATTTCATCCAAACTTCACAGGAATGTTCCTTTGGTGGTCACCTTTAAAAATTGTTCAAAGAATTTAATTCCATGCAGAACTCTGGTTGCCATGGCACCTGAAAGAAAGATCTTTAAATACAGTTGACTTTCGGTAACTCGAAATCCAAGGGACTGGGCATTTTACTTCGAGAGAAACGGAATTCGAGTAACATGGAACTGCCGCCATTACGTTGACATTCGTTCATGTATATACATGTGCCTGATTAAATGTGCAAAGAAGTAGGTTTGTTATTGTTGTTAGCGGCAATGCTGCAATATTTAACCGTTGAAATGACGGTAAATCTCTTACAACTACAAATTATAAATGAACAAAAATATATCATTCAAAATTTAATACATGTATATTAATAGTGAAACATAAACACACAATTATATTTGATTCGATTGATCATCTGACGAAAACGAAAGTAGCAACTATCGTGAACCGGAAGTACAAATTAATGTATGCAAAATGACGGAACATTAATTATACAAATGTCATTTACGTTGATAACACACATCAATACCTAGGTTGTTATTTGACTAACACCCGTCAGACTGGCACGAGTCATCTTTCTTAAAGAAATGTAATTAAATTTTAATTTAGTTATCTAACTGTTTTAAGTGCTGAAATGGATTAAAGCCACTTATGCGACGTGTTAATAATACGTAATGACCGGCAATTAAAATGTCTATGGAACGTGTGAATCACAAGAGTCAACATCTCACCTTGATGTCGTCGACCTTTGATCAGTCGGCTGTTTTCACACTACGACTAATTGAGATGAAAATATGTTGTACTTTAATTGACGGGACCAAATTTTCTTTTCGACTAAAGAGGAGTCTCGGTAAGTCAAAATTTGACCTAAGCGGAGTTAAAATACAAAGATAAAGAAGGAAATTTGACGAGACTTTAGAAATTCTTCGACTAACGCGGAATTTTGAGTAAAGCGATTTTGACTTATTGAGAGTCAACTGTATCATCTTTTAAACAACCCTAAGAGCTAGAGCTTAGATATTTGACATGAAACATCTTCTAGTGAGTGTCTACCAAGTTGTTCAAATAAAAGCCCTGGGGTCAAAATTGGCCCCGCCCCAGGGGGTCATTGATTTTCCCTATATGCATATAGTAAAAACTTTAAAAAAATTCTTTTAAAGAACCCAAAGAGCTAGAGCTAAGATATCTGGCATGAAACATCTTCTAGTGAGTGTCTACCAAGTTTGTTCAAATAAAATCCCTGGGGACTAAATTGGCCCCGCCCCAGGGGGTCATAGATTTTCCCTATATGCATATAGTAAAAACTTAAAAAATCTTTTTTTAAAGAACCCAAAGAGCTAGAGCTAAGATATTTGGCATGAAACATCTTCTAGTGAGTGTCTACCAAGTTTGTTCAAATAAAAGCCCTGGGGTAAAAATTGGCCCCGCCCCAGGGGGTCATTGATTTTCCCTATATGCATATAGTAAAAACTTAAAAAATCTTCTTTTAAAGAACCCAAAAAGCTAGAGCTTAGATATTTAGCATGAAACATGTTCTTATGGATGTTTACCAAATTTGTTCAAATAAAAGCCCTGGGGTCAAAATTGGCCCCACCCCTGGGGGTCATTGATTTTCCTTATATGTGTATGGCAAAAACTTAAAAATCTTCTTTGAAAAAACCCATATAGCTAGAGTTTAGATATTAAGCATGAAACATCTTTTAATCAGTGTCTACAAAGTTTGTTCAAATAAAAGCCCCGGGGTCAAAATTGGCCCTGCCCCGGGGGTCATTGATTTTCCTTTTTTGTGTATAGCAAAAATTAACTTTGAAAAAACCCAAATAGCTAGAGTTTAGATATTAAGCATGAAACATCTTTTAGTAAATATCTACAACGTTTGTTCAAATAAAAGCCTGGGGGTCAAAACTGGCCCTGCCCAAGGGATGTCATTGTTTTTAACTATATGTGTATAGTAAAAACTTAAAAAATGTTCTTTTAAAAAACCCAATGAGCTAGAACTTAGATGTTTAGCATGAAACATCTTCTTATGGGTGTCTACCAAGTCTGTTCGAATAAACAAATAAAAGCCCTTGGGTAAAAATTGGCCGGGGGGGGGGCTATATACAGGTGAGCGACCTCAGGGCCATCATGGCCCTCTTCTTTGATTTGGGTTTTACGTCACACCAACACAGTATAGGTCATTTGGCGACATTCCAGCTTTACTGGTGTAGGAAGACCTCAGGTACCCCTCTGTCCATTTTTTCAGGCACGAACGGGCACCTGAGTAGAACCACCGACGTTCCGTAAGCTAGCTGGATAGCTTCATCACATGAAAGAATTCAAAGTCCATGTCGGGATACTAACCAACAGCAGTGAGGGGCAAGTGGTTTGAAGTCAAGGACCTTAACCAATCGGCCACGGACGCCCCCGGCCATATAAATAAGTTAAAGCAACATACTCCCAGATTCATGTTGATTTCATGAAAAAGTAATTCATATCACATTTTGCTTATTATATGCAAGGAGTCCTTCAGATTGTAAATATTAATAAATGTCTTCAAGCTGTTAAATATTTTGGCTGGACTGTGCTATTGTAAGATTATTGTGTAATGCTGTAATCTGTAGGATAAACTTCAAACACCACCATCACCAAATATGTTTTAGTAAGGTTTGAAAATTTATAAATCCTCTGGTAGCAAGCTGCTTTAAGGTTGATAGCAATCTTCTGACAAAGCTGCATTTTCCCTTTATGCTCTAAAAAATATTGGTACATTTGTACTTCTTATTTATTACACACCCACAAACACAGTTAAGGGGGTGAAAGAAGTCAGCTGTCGGTCTGTCTGTCAGCTGTAGGTCAGTCTGTCAGTCGTCTGTCCATTGTTTGGTCCACATCATGGTTTCAAGATGATAACTAGAGTTATGAATGAGATATTGTAATCAAACTTGGTTTATAGCAACCTGCCCTATGGGTCACTTAGATTATATAGACTTTAACTTTTATAGCAATGATGAGATTTCCATTTCACTCTTATTATAAAACTCAAAATCATTTTTTCATAATTATCAAGTAGTGTGTGGTATGAGTCTAGAAATAAAAGAGATTTTGGAAGTGAGTGTTTATTTACCTGTATTGTTATTTGTTTTAGTTGTGAGCAATGCTTCAGGGGGAGGTCCTATTGTGATGGGGAACCAGCCAGGAGGACAGGTGGTTTGTGTACGGGAACCATACTACTACAGGAGAGGGTACTACTCTCCCCTAGTCATGGGACCAGTTCTGTGGTGGTAAACAGCTGTGGTTCAGTCTGTTGCTATAACAACAACAACAACAGCATAAAATAACAACATTGGCATCTGCAACCTTATAAGTTGACATAGTAAAGAAAAATGTAATATAACATTTTAAAACAGCATTATTTACTCTATTCTATTCATATTGTGACCACCTATAGTGTGTAGAATTTACACATAACATAAATTATTTTCTTTGTGTGACGTCAAAACATTTTTATTTCATATTAACAAAAAAACTTTGTAGCAATTATCAATATTTTCTAATATCAATGTAGCAATTATCAATATTTTCTAATATCAAATTTGAGCATAGTATATCTTTAACAATGTAAAATAACAACTTAGTCAATATTTATATTACCATAGTAACAGAAAATGAGCAACATAGACAGTATTTATGTTTCCATTGAAAACCATTGTAAATGTAAATACATGTAAGAAAATGAGGCGATTTCCATATTCCTAAAGCTGCAGTATATTAAAGGTAAAATGGGGCTAGACATATATCCTGAAGCTTTTTATATTATTACATTATTTTGTTAGATATTAATTTGTAATGTATAGTGATTGTGTTGTCATTTTGCCTCACTTTTTTATTATTACATATTTTTTTTAATTTCCGAATGTTTTGATGTGTGTGCAATAGGTATGAGAAGTTTCCACCAACATGTTAAGTATTATCTAATGTTTACTTTTCCGAGCATTATGATTCCAGTTTTATTCTTGATTTTGATTGGATAGATTATATTAATTAGTTGAAATTGTTAAGACTATTCAAACTAATTATGTTTTGCTTTAAAAAAGATAATAAGTTTTGAATGTTTAACCATAAAGTGTTGCAAGGTTCTATTATTTATATAGACAGTTTTATAATCATGAAGGTCACAATAAAAGAGAATATCAGAAAATATGTTGAATTTAACAGATATTCAGAATAATGGTCAGCATTTAAATAATTTATTATATAATTTACAGAAATCATTGGTATTGGCATCATAAATGGTGTTGTATACATTGACCATTTTCTTTTCTCAGCACAACAATTAAGAATTGGAATTGAATTTTCTGAAATTATTATCATTTTACATGGTTCAGTTAAGATGCATACTATTAAGATCATTATGTCAAGAGTTATTAGATTGAAAAGCATTTTCAGGAATGATAAAACAGTGCAATAATTTGTTTCCTCATTGTTGAAAATTGTTGGATTTTACCAGTGAAATTAACCTGTTTGACACAATTTGACTTGAGTAAGGGGGTCATTTTTGATGTCAAACAATGTATCAATTTTTAATTCTGAGCACTGTGCATATATTGTATTTTTTATGCTCTCAAAGTTGTGAATTTATATCAAATAGCAAAACAGTACTATTTTAGAATGTTAAATGAATTCTAATTTGTGGATGTATCACAATTTGTTTCATTATAAATATAACTTTAACTTTCTTGATTATTATTATTATTATTATTTTTCATTGTTAGTTAATGTACTTTAAATTGTTTTACTGATAATACGTTATTGAAGCTGAGATTAATTTCACATGTTATAATGAAAATTTTCCTGTTGGTTCTAGTCAAGTTGGATTTTTTCAAGGCAATTGAAAAGTCAAAGATTTTGTTTTGTTTCAGGTTTTTTTTTCTCAGATTTTTGATACATGTGTCTTCTAAAACTGCTATAACAAAGTACATGTACTGAAAAGATAATGAGTAGACTTTAGTAAAGAAAAAAAGTATAAAATTTTAAAAGTTTACTTCAGGATTTAGTGCTTTTATTTTCATTATCGTTTGTTTATTAATGTTTTTAGATTGGAGTGTTGTGCATGTATATTGTTTGACAGTGATTCGTAATTCAGATGTAATTTGTCATATTTTATCTTGCTTTAAGGTAGACCATAGGTAATGGGCACCATAAGGAACTGTAAAATTGACAACATAGGACAGTTATATGTCTTCAAGGTCACCTGTATGCAAAATTTAAATAAAATTTACCAAGTGGTTTATGAGTTATGGTTATATTTCTGAACTAAGACTTGCCATTAGAAGGGCTTATTTTCAGAAATGAGGTAACTGTAAATAATCTGTAATATCATCATTATAAAAAATGTTTTTCTATTGCTCATTGTTAAGAAACAAATAATAACATTCAGGTAACACATTACACAAGCAAAATGTTTGTTTCTAAAAAAAATGTTCTTAATATGTATAAAAATGTTACCCTACCCCACCCACTTTTAACACTAATTTTACCATTTCCCTATCTAAAATGCCTTATTCAAAATATCCCTAAAATTTATCGAAATGAGGGTCTGTTTTCAAAGTTTGCCTAAATTTTCTCAAAGGTATTTTAGTTAATCATGCGAAATATAAAATACTTTTACCGTGTAGTTTTTATTTTATCCAACTTTGAAAATATCTGGTATCATATTTGCTATAAATTTTGGCATTATTTAGCCAAAAAAATACCTACAATAATTATATAATTTAAATCAAACTCTTTTTCTTCCATAAGGGATCAGAGAGATACATAAATAATGTTAAAAAGAAAAAAAGAAAGAAAAAAAGTTGGCCTGTCTGGGGTTTGAACCCAGGCCCTTCAATTTCAATGTAGTTTACAAGCGATTCTAGCCTATTGGAATACTCTTCAAAGTAGAGGTAATGCATTACCCATGGTCTACCTTAATGTGTAAATGTGACTTGTATTACAATCTACTATCGGATAAAATAAACTCAAACATGTTTTTTTAAAACAATATACTAGCATAGCTAGAAAAATTGCAATCTCGCATTCAATTTCATTCTGTCAAAACAAGTACAATGTTACATTGGTTTATTGTGTAATTCTCTTAAATACAAAGCCAAGTTTTTACAAAGCATGGAGATATAGGAACAGTATCACATTGTAGTAATCTCATTTCAAATGTTAAAAAATGTTTAAATTTGTTTTATTCTGAATTGATAGAAATTAAGATGTTGATTTTTTTTATTGAATTTGTTAAATGTACATGAACAGGTGTGAATTAAAAGCAGCCCCTTAAAGTGACATTATGCTCATATTTTCATAGTCATGTTGAGATTGATTGGCTATAAATTGCAAAAGATTGACTATTATAATGGTGACAAGGCCAAAAGTTGTCATTGGAAAATGTTTGGGATAAAAATATAAATCTGCCTAAAATATGAAAAGACAACAGCACTCTTAAAAAAACGAACATTTCAGGTAAATTTACAAATTTCCTAGAGCCATGTGAGTTATTTATCATTTGTGCAAAGTCAGTTATGAAATTGAAAGGAATGATAACAAAACATAAAATTATTTTGACTTTCACCTGTTCACTCACTACAACATATACTTTTAGATGTTATAATGTCACTTTAATTTTTTGGGTACATATACAAATACTTAAAGACAGAAGCTGTTAACACAGAGTCTGATTAAACTGTATTGATGTGCAGACTGACTGGCTTTCTTTTTTAACAGAAAAGTTATTTCATTATTGATGCAGGTATTTCTAAAATAACGTTTATAAATAGATTGGTATTAAAAAGCAATAGTGGACCTTCAACTGTGTGTGTTTTATATTTTTTGAATAGCGTATTTAAAGATCCTGTATGTTGTAATTAATGTTGTAACAAGATTTAAGTGAAGTTTTATATATGTATATAATTATTCTAATAATTCTTTTAAAACAATTTCCAAAAAAAAAAAATCCAAGAATGAGTTAAATATGTACAGCAAATGTTTAACTACATATAATTAGACCTTGTAGTTAATGCATTCTGTTTTTATTGTAAAAATTGGGTTTTAATTACCC